>NC_079416.1:17281865-17507265 GCF_026213295.1 Gadus chalcogrammus
CGCTCTCCATAACGAAATGTTGTTACTGAAGAGACAGCACTCACCCCGGGGCCCAGAGCCGGCACGGTATGTATCTCAAGGATGAACTACATAGGGACCTGAGACTGAAAAGAGGCCTGGGCGAGAGACAGATGGCAACACTTCTCCCCCCGCCTTCACATATGCATGGGTTTTGTGCACATGCATCTGTGGTCACCACGGTGATGAGGTACTAGCCACATCATGTTGTTATGTAATATTATGATTATATTAGATGGTATCATATTGTTTTCATGTTAACATCAGCTCGAATTGAATAGGAAGTTGATATATAAGGGTATAGTAAACACTAAACAAGTGTGAATATGGTATTCATACAATTAATTATGGAACATTTTATTTTCTGTCATCCACTGCACAAAGTAGGAGGTTTTGATGGATCGCCTGGGCATAAGAAATGCTATTGTATAGAAAAAAGAAAAATATATATTTATATCCGCATGAAAACATTCCCCGGAATAATACTTTTGTATGTATGCTGTGCATGGATGTGCTTTTTCATACATCGCAACATAGGGAAGATTATATAGAACACTATGATAATATATCCAAGTAAATTTCAGATCCCTAACATTCTGTGCACACCATTAAAGCATTGTCGAGGCAATTTGACAGCAAAGGCCATCTTCCCCTAGTGCATGCTGGGTACAACATTACATGTGGGGTACGAGTTTCGTATGACAGCTTTGTGGTGCATTCATTTGCCACCAGGACAACAGCAACACTGCTGTACAATTAAACAAGCACATCAGCCCCTATAGAACTCTTGTTATAATGTGTAGCAGGGCTCCAAGGTATTTATGAATGGCCACGCACTCTCCCAAAGGAAACCATGATATTTCTCATGTTTATTCATACTGGCCTAGTTAGAGTTTTTTCATTCTTTAAAGCTAGGATGGGCAATTTTGAGAAACCAGCCAGAGTAAGCTAGATTTTGAAGGTATCCAACCGAAAACTCCCACCCCTCCATTCAGGCCTGCATCCAAAGCCACTCCGCCAAAACACATGACTAGCTTTCTAGCTTTACCAATGGGTCATCGTGGTTGCACGGGCAGAGTGCCTGCAGGTAGCCTGGGAGGTGGGTAGACAAAGTTAGGCCATCCAATTGTTTAAATTGGGTGCGAATTAAATGATTGTACGGGCTTATTGCAGACTATCCACAGGGACCCGATTTTTGTAAAGAGAATATATATATATATTTTTTTTAAACGATAAAAATAAAATGCATCTCTTAAATAAAATTATTATCCTAGCTTGAAGGAGTTCAGAAAATACATGTCAGCTACAGAATTCACAATCTAGCATACCCTCTGTTTGTGCCTAGTCCTAGTATTTAAATATTCAACTGTGTGTGTGTGTGTGTGTGTGTGTGTGTGTGTGTGTGTGTGTGTGTGTGTGTGTGTGTGTGTGTGTGTGTGTGTGTGTGTGTGTGTGTGTGTGTGTGTGTGTGTGTGTGTGTGTGTGTGTGTGTGTGTGCGTGTGTGTGTGTGTGCGTTGATGTGTTTGTATGGTTTCTGGTTGGGTTGGGGCAGGCAAGCATCAATAAGCTGCAAACCAGACCCACTGGTGTGAAATTTATAAATTGAAAGTGCATACCACCAAACCCATATGCATTACCATGTGAACGGATTTGTTAATGTAAACCTAAAGCTCACCATAAACACACACTTCAAAAGGGCCATGTCGATTATTTGAATAATTTACAGAACAAAAAAAGCCTATGAAGCTTGATTATGCCTGAGGAAAAGTGAAATATGAATGAATTAATAGCTAACCTTCACATCGAATGCCCCCACGTTTCCTTCATGTATTCGCTGTGGTGCTAAGTTTGTTTGGTTTTCTCATCTGAAAAAACTAAACGGAAATATCTTTTTCGAATCTAATATTGTTTTTGGCTCGATTGCCAAGATTTCTACAAAACTATTGCTCATTAAATAGCTCAAGGACACAAAATGTGTAATTTGTATGGGAGGCAAAAGTGAATCATATAAGAACAGTGAAGATAAAAAAGAGAAAGAAACACCTGCTTCTGTTTACTAAACATGCCGTATTGAACATTTTCTTTCCTTTATACCATATGTTTTAACAAATATTCCAATTAAGTATTTGGAAATTTGCTTCAAAGAAAAGCAGGTATGGCGTCTGATCTTAAAGAGTCAGACAATATCCAAAACATATATTAGTGGAATATCCAAGTGGGTCTTTTCACTAATATCCAACCAAGAGAAAATGTGATTCATTATTTTTTTTATGCCAAAGTCATTCTCAATCAGACGCACATATCTAAGAGCTCCACAAATGATTTAGTCATCTGTTGGATTGTATTGTTTAACCTTGGCGATCAAATGTTCTTGAGACATGAGTGCATTGCAAAAACCCAACGACTGGAAAGATCATAAATAAACTCATACATCAATAAATAAAGTTAACGGCATAAGACCCAGTAAATTCACATTTTCTAAGACAATGACGCAGACAAATTAAACACATTCTAGGCTTTGTTTGAGGTTTCTGTTACTTATGTGTTTTTTGTCTGTTCAAATAAGCCTATATATGGACACAAACACACAGTGGTCTCTTTTTGACGTGTCAGACGAGACAAAATACATTGGCTTGCCCCTTTTGACTTTCATTAACTTGTACCTCGTAGACGCAGCGACTACATCTCTGCTGGTGTATCTTCAGCCAGCTGACAACAGGCTGATAAAGACTCTTAAGAGATAAAGATCAAACTACTTTGGCGCACACTGATAAGAATCCGTTTCACTACGTGACCCACCACCACACAGTAGGTTTATAATGCGATCTCCTTGTCCTCCTCTCTTTCCTAATGCTCTGTAATGTATTGCCGTCACTTAATTAGGTTCAGCCGTTGCATGTGGATTTAAATGAACATTTGTTTTAGAGCCAGATGAGATCGGTAATCTCTTTCCAAGAAATTCTTGCTACTATGAAATCTCAGCTCGAGTTATTCTCTCGAAGAGGTGCTGAGATTGACTCTAAGGCTCGAGGCCTCTACAGCCCTAGAGCTGATTCCTGCGCAGAAACTTTTCCCGAGATTGCTCAGAGAATAGTTTATTTATGTAGGAATGCATAATTCAGCAACCTCGTCTTAGAACATCAGAGGTGCTGTAATATAGGATGCATGGTGACGAGAAGGAGCCCAACGGCCTGTTGGGAAACGTCCTGATTACCTTGTATGCTCCTGAAATTGTCCATTAGCTCTACCTTCTCCCCTCTTGTATTCAATATTGAATCGGCTTCAAAAAATGAATAAATTCCGGGAAGATGCGACTGAACACAGTACAAACATGGTGGTTGAGGTACAGGCGCAAGGTGATGGAATGAAACATGGCATGTGTATTTGCCATCCATCATCTACATCGTCATGGTAACCCCCTCAGTGCCTCTGGGCCCTGGTTGGGTGAAGCGCGGTTGGGCACCTGCTCCACAAGTCATCGGCGGCCAACACGCAAACCACAATATTATCCTCAAGCTGTGTCAGCTGCTCTTGGATGCACAATAAACGCCTCACTTCAATAGCCCTCTTGGATTATTACACTCTCACATTCAAGGTTCCCAGCTGCTATTTTATGGAACGCAGCAGCCTTTTTAAAATGGCTCAAGGGGGTAGAAGATGCTTTTGAAAAAAGCAGTGAAACCAATATGCCAATTCAACGCTATTCTTAGAAAGCAATGTTGTGACAGTTTACAATGGCATGTTGTTGGCTGTATTCCATCATCTTTCTGAGGAGCCTTACCCCATCCAGGCTTCAAGGAAGACCCTACACTGACAACATGACATTTACTTCAACCCTGCAGGGGCCCTGAACTCCTAGTGGAGATGTCCAACATAGTTATGGATGAATTACTCATGTGAGCTTGCCCTCGCCTTTCCTCTTTTTTTTTCTCAACATAGGTCAGAGGATTTCCTCCTGTCCAACCTGATTGCAATGGTCCTGTTGATAGTTAGTTGAAATGAAACCACATGGACAACACACAGACACACACACACACAAATATACGCACACACACACACACACACACACACACACACACACACACACACACACACACACACACACACACACACACACACACACACACACACACACACACACCAGTGACGAGCAGTGTGTTTTGACATAAGGCATGCTGATGAGATGGTGCCGTGCATGAAAGTGTAGTATCCTCGAAAATGTGTAATTTAGCCGAGTCACTGGGGGCATTGTCACGTGAACAAAATGCTCAGGCGTAATCTGCTTTGCTTCCAACAAACATTCAGCGCTTTGAATGTGTGTCAAAATTGTGAACCGTTTCTTCCCCATTATTTGTAAATGTTTATGTGAAACTCGAGGTGTGGTGAGAGAAAGGCTGTAACACCTCGGAATCCAGGAGAAGCTAAGCAAGGTTGGCACAGTTAAAAAAAAAAAAAAAGACCTCTTATCAAAGCTATGCCGGAGACTTTTGGAAACAAGAGCAGAGCTGAAATGACTATTTTACTCAATGGACGATTAGAGGATATAACATTAATGGGCGTAGCTATAGTTCTGGCGGGACTCTCTAGTCATGCTCTCCCCATCAGCTGACTGATAATGTAGTCCACTCAAATGCACATACACTGAAAGAAGGTACATTTAAGACCTTCCATCTAAAACAACCACTCTGCAAAGTTAAGTGTGGTGAGCCCACCACCGCCATAGCCTCCACCTGCTTTAGTTCTGCTCTACATTGTACCAAAACAATGGGTTGAGAGATATCTGGCTTACCCCTTGCATATTGCTCCCTGTTGTCAAATGTTGGAATGCTGTTGGTATTCGGTGTATGACATGTAATGAACCTACATTTATATTTTATTTCTACATTGTTTTGTTTTATTTTGACATAATTCTGTATTTTATTTGTGGTCATAAGGTCATCTTATTTAATTTTGTCAATCATCAGATCAACATGCGTGGTAAGGGTTAGAGATTGGTGATTGTTCCATTCCTGATTACATTGCGATATATAGCGCGGAGAATTCCGGAAGGGACGGGCTTGACTCTCTCCGCTCTAGTGGATGCCTTATCGCTTGGACGCGCCTTATTGTTGGAATTTGGACGCTCTTCACTCTCTCCGCTCTCGTGGATGCCCTATCGTTTGGACGCTCTCCGACGCTCCGTGGTCGCGATGGACATTATTGGACTTCATAAGCACATTCTTCTGAAAGTGAACCTTTGTGTTTAGGAAAGAGGGGAAAAGTAGTGTAACATTGTGAACTATGAAAACCTTGATGCCGAAGTTTTACAGATAAATAATTGTAACTCATCCATGACTCTCTGCCTGCCTTTGCTGCCATTTTAACACGTAACACAATTCTGTATGGCATGCTGGTGACATATTAGACCACCAGGTGTGATGTGATTAGCAGTTACAAGCCGTTGTGAAAATCTGCGTCTTCCGACATCACTAGTGGGCGTGTCTACCAAGATGTGTGCTGGATAGATCAGTCTGCCAGCCTAGTGGACTGAAGCAAACGTTGCTCGTCTATCCAGCACCCATCTAGGTGGACAAGCCCATTAGTGATGTCAGAAGACACAGATTTTCAAAACAGCTTCTAACTGCAAATCACTCACACCTGGTGGTATAATATGTGCCCTTTAAATCCTACAGCAGGGAGCGCCAGAAAAGAGTGGAATCATACCGCCAAATTATAATTGTATTACCTTATTGTATTAAAAATAAATAAATAAATAAAAACATTCATAGGGACCTGAGGCCTGTTTATGATATAGGATTAAGGTCAGCTAATGGAAAACAGGGAAACCACCATTATATACTAACTGAAAGACAACACACAGGTAGGCCTACATGGTATACGCAAAACTACTCGGTTGTTATTTCTGTCTCAATGTCAACAGATGATTTATGTTGTTGGTTGCTCTATTAGCTGTCCAGCTGTGCACACCGCACACTGAGGAAAAGATGAGACATCATCAATCATGGTGATCAGCTCTGTTGGATACAATACGACACAGAAACCTCTCACGAATGGCTCAATGAGAGGAGACATTAAGCCTAAAGAGACCTAGGGTCGAATGAGATTAGCAAATTGCCAGCTCCACAAATGTTAATTTATCTTTTTTTGTAAAGCCCTGAATGGACTTTCAGTTTAATGAAGCTTGGAAAAAATACATAGGGCCCATTTGCTGTGTGTTAATCTCATCAGGAAGCCTGAAGAATATCTTAAGAAATAATTAAGCACATGCCAACCAAAGTTCACATGTTTGTAATGCTCACAAGAATAACAAAAATGTGGGGTCGTGATTTATAGCTATATGTGTAATGTTAAGATACATATAGTGTATATACAGTAACTGCTTTACTAAAACGAAGTGAGGTGCTGTGTGCACTCTTTGTATGTGGGTGTGGGTGTGGGTGTGTCGGTTTGTCTGCATGTGTGTGCATGGGCGTGTGCGTGTCAACTTTCTGTCACAGAAATGTCACAGTAGAAATGTCACGGTTTCTGCTACTGTTCTGTCAGCAAACAACCCTGGAAAGGGCAGCCCCAGTGGGCCACTTTCTGCTGGATGGACAGGGTCTGCGGGGGCTTTGTGGTTCTCTGTGGCAGCTCACATCGGTTAAACAGCATGCTTTAGACTGGCACCATGCCCAGAGCTTCTCTTTAGCTTAGGGTCCATTACACTTAACATGTTGACCTCAGCACCGAGTCATGGCCCAAAACATCGGCTTAAGAATTTCAAGACGAAGCTGAGGTTTGGGCTGCTGCTTCCGCTGATGCGAGTACAATAATAATGAAATATGATATCATCTTAATTATTGCTATCATCATAGCAGCCATGACGATCAAGGTTAGATTTATCCTGATGTAATACTGGGTCATATAAATTAATTTCCATGAATTATCTGATGATTCCGAGTGTAGAGGAAGCTTTTGTGTTCCAGGGTTTTGTAATTGAATCAGGGTATTTTTGGATGAGGACAGAAGGAACCGCTCGTGACTAGGATTCGAGGGGTGTGTTGTGATTGCCAGCTATTAAAGCGCTGTCTGGTTGCGCTCATGGATGGCACCACTTTCAACCTAATGAAGAACACTTATCATTTGTAACCAGTGGAGCGTTCCCACTGTATGCAAATCACTGCGTGAACACAAAAGAGCAAATTGTTCAAATAGCTGTTTAGCATTTCATGTAAATGTTAGGAAAAATATGAAAAAAAACAATTTCAACAAAAAGAAAACCCAAAGCAAATATTAAATGGTATTTGAAGGCGATGGAATACATCATGACAATCATACGATATCATTACCAGTAACCAGTTTTAGTTTCTATGAATCTGACCAGATCCTGTTTCTTTTCATTATTCCTGGAGAATGGCAAATGCTATTTACTGATTTACATAATCACCTTATACTTATTGACTTTAAATCTACTAAGACCTTGGAGGGTAAACAAATAAACTGTTCATGAAGATGGTTAGGGAGGCTTCCCTCATTCAGGTGAGGGACCCTGTATCACTGTATCAGGGTACAGGCCTCCCGCTGACCTAGAGTCTCGGTGCCACATCAAGACGGATGAAGTGAAGAGCATCCTTTAAACTGACTAAAGTCCAGACTCCGGGGACATTGGAGTCAAGGAAGTCGTTCAGAGTCAACTGGTGAGCCCCTTCGTCTTATGGAGGAGAGGCAGCAGTTTGGAAAGGAATTGCCATTGAAATCAGGTTAGCCCTGAAGATAAGCGAGTAATAAAGGACAAGGAAAGGGACTATTACCAGAGGGCTTTTGAAGGATAACAAAAACAGTCCTTTAGGAGTTTGGGTAACTGGAAGCCCATATTTTCTGTACACAAGTTGTATAGTTTTATGGATCAGACGCCAATTTTATTTCTTCTGACAATATTTATGGAGTTCCATATTTGGTGTATGTGTTTGAATTTATGAGTCAGTCATTCGTTATATTTCTATGATTGTATGAGTCAGTCAACTCAGACTATTGGCTAACCTTACACCTGCTTAGGTCACTTACTCAGAGAAGTGATGCCACTTTGTAGGATTGTTGCTGCCTAAATTGCCTTCTCATTATTTTTTTAATAGAATCAATGAAAACTTTGAGAGAAATCCAACAAAGATTGTCCTTGAAGGGGAAAATCATTGAAGCCTATCGTCTGGCCGTCGTTAAAATGTTAATTCTATGATAATGACGTTCACGGGCCAAATAAAACAAGTGGGCCTAGCCATAGTAGACTGATATCATGTCGTGCGTGGTGATATTGCTAATAGACTAAAGACTAAGGCTTTATAGACAGCCAGATGGGATCAATGATACATACACGAGAGGTAAACAAAAAAAGAGCAGCAATTATAAAAACCCAACAGATGCTATGCATAATATGCAAATGACATGCACAATCAAAAAGGATATCAATTTAATGCATCGTCCGTTTTCTGAAAAGGCAGACAACAATAACTTGTTGACGTGACACGCCCACGCGCTTCCTTCCATAGATTAAAAGTTCGGGCGTGAAATAGATGAGAGAAAAAACGTTGATCTTACCTGCGCAGCCATGAATGACAGATCCATGGTGTCACTATGTTTATGACAACAACACCCCGAAATTAAATATGTAACAATTGGCGGGTGGCAATTTATCCTAATCCCCCTCCCCCAAAAAAGAGCATTTGGCTTTGCTTTCGTGTTTCCACTGGATTTTTCAGGTTTAGACAGCCTTCACGTCGGTGACATCGCAAGAGGTGTCCGTGGCTCCACGAGATCCAGCGAAAGCAGGCGAAGAAATCACAGCCGACAGCGACGGAAGATAGAGCGAGAGAAGAAAGCCGAGGGGATGCTATACGGTACAGCGTAATCACATTGTATCGAAGAGGCGCGATCTCCCCCCCCCCTCTCTCTCTCTCTCTCTCTCTCTCTCTCTCTCTCTCTCTCTCTCTCTCTCTCTCTCTCGCACTCTCTCTCTCTCTCGCACGCTCTCTCTCACTCTCTCTCTTCCCCCTCTCTCTCTCTCACTCTCTACCTCCCAACAACCCCCACACTTTTTCGCAAGCGAATCAGTTGCTTTGTTTATGCTTTCCAACAAAATTAGCTATAAAGTAGATAACAGCAGGTACGCTGCTAACACAATTATCAATAAAGATTGCACACTATAAATAATTACACGTAGGAACACTTAGATATTAATAATGCTAATACCAAACTCATTAAAGAATCAATTAGGTAGCCTACCTTCTAATTGAGTCTGTGAATGCACTTGACGAATACCATAATTTAATGTTGTACTGCACTTAACACAAACAAACACACACACACATAGCCTACACACACACACACACACACACACACACACACACACACACACACACACACACACACACACACACACACACACACACACATACACACGCACACACATTCTCTCTCTCTGTCTCTCTCTCTCTCTCTCTCTCTCTCTCTCTCTCTCTCTCTCTCTCTCTCTCTCTCTCTCTCTCTCTCTCTCTCTCTCTCTCTCTCTCTCTCTCTCTCTCTCTCACACACACACACACAAACACACAGTTGTCGTGATATTTTGACACTGTATAGCTGAGACCAGGTAATACGAATGTACAAAGCTCAATAAGTAACTGAGAAATGGGTGCGCTCATCCTGTGTGTGTGTGTGTGTGTGTGTGTTTGTGTGTGTGCGCGCGCGTGCGTGCATGCGTACGTGAGTAAGTGTGTTAGTGTGTGTGCATGGATTTGTGTGTGTTTATGTTCACAGGTGGATGCTGGTTGGCCCTTCATCTGTCATGCTTTGGCCCCATATCCCTAATCCTGACAATCCGCAATGTTGGGGGCATTTGTCGAGTGCCAGTCTAGCCGTGACAGCCTATGAATACCATTACTGGGGTAAAAAAAAAAAAGTCTAAATAGCAAATCAATCAAACCATTGTTTTACTAAAAGATACGAGGCAAATTAGCTTATAAAGAACACGCCCCAACCAGGACCTATTAGTTTTCAAACAAAATATGAAGAGTTGGTAAAAGATGACGCTCTCCATACACATAAAGTACACACTCTCTCGTCTCTCTCTCTCTCTCTCTCTCACATACACATACACACACTGTAAAAACAATCCCATCTAAGCTTGGATGTACTGTACCTGAATGCTTGTTTAGTTTCCTCCCTAATGAACTGATTTACTTCTCTTCCTAAAAAAACTGATTATTCTTTGTGTGCGTGTGTGTGTGTGTGTGTGTGTGTGTGTGTGTGTGTGTGTGTGTGTGTGTGTGTGTGTGTGTGTGTGTGTGTGTGTGTGTGTGTGTGTGTGTGTGTGTGTGTGTGTGCGCGTGTGTGTGTGTGTGTCTTTCCTTTGCTTCCTTCTCAACCCATGCAATGCCAAAGAGAGGTGGAATGGCATGTCATCAATAGTGAATGCTGAACACATCGAGCTTCATGATGTGTTGGACCATGGTATGTCCAGGGGGGGGGGGCCTCTGTCTTACATCACTTAACGCACCGCACCCTGCTGCCCATCTCCGCCCCTCATGCCAGCCACCCTCCGCGGGCCCCAGCCGTCCAGGCACCCCGCGAAGGGCGACTTGTGTCTCTCTCCTGTGAAATGGATAGCCTCCAGTGGTCTCATCGGTTGGCCTGTACCGTCACCAACCCCGCGGTGAGTGGAATCGTAATGTGTTTTCCTTCATAACCCAACCCGACCATGCTGCGAGCGCCATTTGTTTTTGTTTGGCATTGTACGTTGCTGATGGTTAGTCGTTGATGTCCTTCTAACCTGCTGGATCGTGATGGAGGGTGTTATTTACACATTTGTATATTGAGTTTGCTTTATTAACACGATTTGAACAGGAAACAATGTTTTTTCCTTTTATGGTAAACATTGTCATGATGCGGTCCATCATGACTATTGTGCTTGTGTGTTTTCCCTTTGGGTGATTAGCACTAGTTCTGCTCAAGGTTAAACTTGTAACGGCTGGGTGAGCAGCAGGGGAAAATGACTCGGGAGGCAAAAGTATGTAGAAAGAATTGTCTCTACTAGCGGATAGGTCGGTACACTGGAAATCAGTAGTAGATCAGGGAAACAATCTGACACAGAGAAGGCAGAGGCACAGTGTGTCGGTACATGGGTTGTCAGTTGTAAATCAGGTAAACAATCCGGCAGGGAGAAGGCAAAGACGTAGTCGGGAGTAAACGGGCAGGAATCAGAAACCAGGAACCGTAAATATCACTAGGAAGATGCTGGGACACTTGATACAAAGAACAAAGACGAACTGGCACAGAGGAAGGGAAACACGCTGACTAAATACACTAGGAGGGGAACGATGATGAGGGACAGGTGAAAACAATTAAGGTGAGCGAGGACAATCAGAGAAACATAAGGACAGGGAGAGAAACAATCAACGAAGGTGGAGAGATGTGACTAAACAAACGATTTGCTTTGTGATAGGCCTACTCTCATAATATGGAAGGATGTGTCCTTCCATATTATGAGATTATGAGAGTTTTTAGGCTGCCTTGAATCTCAGCCTTAACCGAATCGGACTTTAACCAATGAGTGGATGACTATGACTATGCCATCTTGAACAAATAACAACAGCCACTGTTTGATTTCATGTATTATATCAGACTATATTAAATAAGGCCTATATTATATATGTTTTCTGTCAAATTGAATGCAGATACTGACATGAATGAACGATGCACAATTCCGTCATTATATTGTGAAAATGATTCGGTTTTCAGAGGCGGTCTGCCTTTTAGCATAGGCACTGCACCTCGCATAAGGACAGCTATGGGAAACACTGCCTTCCACAACCCGCTGACAAACAAAATGTAACAAATATTACCATGAATAAGCAAAGATACATGATAAAGGATTTCTCCAAAATCAAGACAGCGGAAAACGACTTATCAGGATACCCAGTTTTGTAGTAAAAATGTATTATGATGAGAAATGGCTTAAAATTATCTAATATTAAAAAGGTAGAATAGTTCTAGTCCGATAGAATACCTTAATACTTCATAGTAATAAGCCTTTGTTAGAATTTTAAGAATGGTATTTTGATTCATAGGCACATCCTTATATTAATCAATATTTTATTAAATTCTCCATGATAATGGTGAAAATACATTTTTCCATATTGCCCAGCCCCAGCCCTATGTTGACATTGAAGTTAACTCCCAGACTGGGAGTCAACAAGGACCCTCTCCAATATCTTGTCTCCTTCTTGTACAGATTTTATGGAAATAAAGGAAGATAATATATAAAGGGTATTGGGCAAGGCTTCAGCTTCTGTGCACAGCATCTGCTTCAGAGAAAAAGAGAAATGAATCCATTTTCCTGTTTATTCCTGGGGACAAAAAAGAAGCAACGCAATGGCTGTAGTTTTTCAGCTGACAGCTGTTGGACTATTTTTGCAACGACTTTGAAATGATAAAAAGGGTTGTATTCAGAATACAGCATTTTCCATTCCACTTGGCTTCAAAAGTTTGCGTGTATGTGTGCGAGTGTGTGTGTGTGTGTGTGTGTGTGTGTGTGTGTGTGTGTGTGTGTGTGTGTGTGTGTGTGTGTGTGTGTGTGTGTGTGTGTGTGTGTGTGTGTGTGTGTGTGTGTGTGTGTGTGTGTGTGTGTGTGTGTGTGTATTTGTGTGTCTGAATCAAGTAATTTGCTTGACTTAGTGCAGCTTGTGGAATCTTGGTAAAATGTTTAGGATACATGCCGACTAAGTTGGAAGCTCACTTGCATCATCAATCATAACAAAAGCAAATTATCGAGAAATGTTGCGTAGTCTCAGAGAAAATCATAGGAAACAATTTGCTTACTTTTTAATTACATCTTGGTCTTGGGTTTCACATCAGTTTGTACTGCTGCCAAATAAAGTTGAAAGCAATGTATTTCATGTGCTATTACCCATCTAGATAATAGCGGTCTTTAAAATTGTGTAGACAATAGTGTAGAATTATATTTCAGACTAGCATTGGATTTTACAGTATTGCTTGCTCTGTCTGTCTGTCTGTCTGTCTGTCTGTCTGTCTGTCTGTCTGTCTGTCTGTCTGTCTGTCTGTCTGTCTGTCTGTCTGTCTGTCTGTCTGTCTGTCTGTCTGTCTGTCTGTCTGTCTGTCTGTCTGTCTGTCTGTCTGTCTGTCTGTCTGTCTGTCTGTCTGTCTGTCTGTCTGTCTGTCTGTCTGTCTGTCTGTCTGTCTGTCTGTCTGTCTGTCTGTCTGTCTGTCTGTCTGTCTGTCTGTCTGTCTGTCTGTCTGTCTGTCTGTCTGTCTGTCTGTCTGTCTGTCTGTCTGTCTGTCTGTCTGTCTGTCTGTCTGTCTGTCTGTCTGTCTGTCTGTCTGTCTGTCTGTCTGTCTGTCTGTCTGTCTGTCTGTCTGTCTGTCTGTCTGTCTGTCTGTCTGTCTGTCTGTCTGTCTGTCTGTCTGTCTGTCTGTCTGTCTGTCTGTCTGTCTGTCTGTCTGTCTGTCTGTCTGTCTGTCTGTCTGTCTGTCTGTCTGTCTGTCTGTCTGTCTGTCTGTCTGCCTGCCTGCCTGCCTGCCTGCCTGCCTGCCTGCCTGCCTGCCTGCCTGCCTGCCTGCCTGCCTGCGTGCGTGCGTGCGTGCGTGCGTGCGTGCGTGCGTGCGTGCGTGCGTGCGTGCGTGCGTGCGTGCGTGCGTGCGTGCGTGCGTGCGTGCGTGCGTGCGTGCGTGCGTGCGTGCGTGCGTGCGTGCGTGCGTGCGTGTGTGTGTGGTTGAGTGGGTGGGTGAGTGTGTGTGTGTGTGGGGTTGGGTCGTTGGTTGTTAATCGTAATAATCGCATGACCAAATGCATGCTCTCCTCCCAGAGATGTTAAAGCATAGCACGATTGTCCCTGGTTAATCCTTGAAACTGTCATTGTTGTGATTGGATATTTGAGATGCTTCTTCTTCTAGCTCTGGATTACTGCACAACGAGAAGGAGAATAAGGAGGACAAGGAGGAAGCAGTGGATGAGGAGGTGAAGAATTAGGTGGAGGAGGAGGGGGAGGAAGGGAAAGAGAAGGGCAGTAAAGAACACAATAAAAAGGTAAAACCCAGGACCTAACCACTTGGCCCAATGGCATGGTGGCACAGTAACCCCTAACCTTAACCTAACCCCGCTATCTTCGTAATACACCTGTGTGTATGTTTTTACTACATGTTCTGTCAGCACTCCGGTTCTGGGACTCTGTTTACCAGCGGCCCTCTGCTGGTCGTATTTGTGTTTTGATGTTTCCTGGTCTTTTATTTTGTTTCACCGTGTGCCAGTTGCCCCGCCCCCTTATTTGTTCTGTTTTCCCGCCATTTTGGCCCTCACCTGTTCCCCATCCTGATTGCATTACCCAGCCCTTTTATATCCTGCTCTGTCTGTGCCTGTCGGTCAGATCATCAAATGTCTTGTGCTGATGCTGTCATGCTGACCCTGGCTTCATGGAAGGCTGTGGCTGATGGTGAGTTTCTGTTACCTGTTTGCTTCCTGCCAACCGGGTCGCTTGTCTGGGTTTAGGAATTACCGGCCCTGCTCACATTCTTTTTATGTTTGTGATCTTCCGATCCAAGTCAGAATTTTTCTCAAGACCTGTTGCAAAAAGATTTGTCGGTTGAGCCAAAATATTCAAAACATTTATTTTTTTTGGAATGCTCGGAAAATATATCATTTCAGGATCACTTGAACATTTTTATTATTTAAAAAAAATCTATTTAATAATTTAATCTAATGCGTAGCAAGTGTGTAGATGCCCACATCATTAATATATGCACAGTATCAGTAATTTATGCACAACAACATAAAAGCATAACCCTTGAGTTGCTGTTGGACACCAACAGCAACGCAAGGGAATATCATGAATATGTATGACTTCTTGGATTCAAGGTCCCTCCTTTGCCACAACCAGAAATACGTGTTCACATGTCAATTTCTGTTGCTTTAACTCGTCCAAATATTACACACAATATTTTGGAGGGTTAACGTGACATTTCTAAGACGTTATTTTTGCTAATGACCTTCCACAGTTCCAAGGCGATTTGTCCCGAATGGCCTAATGGCATTCCCTCTTCATGCTAATTTGCATAAAGTTAACAGAAATTCACTTCAGTTTAATTTATGTCACCTTTTATTTTTACGACTTAAGATTCGGTATTATACAGATATAATCATAGCAATAATAATCTCAGGTAAAATGCAGGTAAGAAACGTGTAATAACCACCAAATAATGAACGTAGAATGGCAGCAGGTTGCTGTTAATTGTCATTAATTTATGAAGAGACACACAATAGCATCTAATGGCGTTCAGCTATGTTTGAATTATTGAACGACAGACATTATATTAGGTTGAAATTCTTGCAGTCAGTTTATTTGTTAGTCTCATAATCATAGAATTAGGTGGCTGGGTGCGTAATAGATGGGTTGAGGGATGTTCGATAACAGCTGACCGGGGCTGATGATTTTGTACTGCTGGTGTGGCCAGAGTCGGAGCAGAGGTGGCGGCGTCATACAGCCCATTGTCTTGAACCCACGACGGGGCCGTTCTGGGGCTGTCCGATGGCTCCCAAGGGGCCCGTAACGACTGCGCTCAACCTTTCTATTATGCCGCATGGCATTCAAGCGCATTGGCCTTTCTCTGAGGAGCTTGTCTTCGCCGCGACTGATTGCCCTTCATCACATCCATCAGCCACTTGTTTCATTGTTCCCAGCGTCGTAAGACTAATATGCTGCATACACCTCCGGAGAATAATGATGCAACGGGAAGGATGGTGTTTTGCAGGGGAAGGAAAATTAGAGTGGCATTCATATTTACAAATGTGATAAAGAGGGCTTTATCTCATCCATATGTAAATGTATTCTGGGCTCCCCCACTCATTTATTAATCTCAACGTGACTTCTTCAATTTGTCCTCTATCTTTTCCATCAATGTGTCGGCTGCATGTCTCTCTGTGGGGACTGAGTGAGAACGGACGCCGGTGCTGTGAAGTTTTCTTTTTCGCTTGCAGAGCCCGGAAGAAAATACGGGCCATTGAAATGTTGCTGTTGTACTGTGAGCCAGAGGTTGCAGCGCAGGCTTGCGTAGAGTTGTGTAATTGTTTCATATTTAATACGTCGTACACGAGGACCAGGAGGGTGAGGAGCTGACACAGAGGAAGTGGCAGATCATTGCGTGCCCCATCCCGGTACTCTGGCTCTTATCCTCGCCCTGTTTCCGGTATGCACTTCTCGTGTTTGCTGCAATGGTGCATGAAACGTGTCGCCAAATAAATGTGAGCTGAGCACTCCCATGCAAAAACCCATGTCTTCTGTGTGTGTGAGTGTGTGTGTGTGTGTTGCGTCTCTGTCTGAGGCTTGTTTTTTCTCCCCGAGACGTTTTATGCTTGTTGTTCCCGGGATCTCTGAAAAATGAATCCTCACTACTGCAATATTGATCTAATGTTTCTCTGTTTGATGTCTCGCTGGCACTGCTGCTGCTGGCAGGGCGAGGATTTAATCAGTGTAGTTTGGCTGTGAGGTCTTATCCAGTAGACCAGACGAATGGTAAGTGGCCTCTAAAAGGCTTGTCAGTGTTTATTAAAGAATAGCTCTTTGAAAAGGTCACTAACCTGGTCGGTCCCCTGTCTCACATGCCAATGCAAGTGCTCCCCAACACAACACGCTGGTACGCACACGCACACCCACAGTCTCCTCATTGCTTGCATTTAGAGTGATACGCTCTGAGAGTGAGTACCTGGACAGAATCTTAAACCACCAGAAGTAACTGAAGTCAACTAAAAGCTAGAGGTACTGTCTGCTTGGAAAGAGAGATAAACAGTGGAAACAGGCCGTCACACACACCTCTGGAGTGGGTCGGTTTATTCAGCCATGATTCAAAGTGACGTGTCAAATTTGTTATAACAAGACCTGTTCTGCTATAAGGATTTCCATAGACAACTGGTTTCGGTTTTGCTACCTTTTTTCATCCAAACAATGGGAACAGCAGACAATGAATAGTTTAAATTAAAATTATCTTTTGTCTCACGCAGAGAGTCTAGACAGAGAGTAAATAAAAAGTGATGGTTTTCTGTAATTAATGCAGATATTGACATCTTCACACATTTATTTTGTCTACCCAAATGAATGCTTCAATGGGTTTTCTTTGGTAGTTGCATCCATCTTCAGCTGTTTAGGACATGCTTTTATCTATAAGCAACTCACAGTGAGGGAATCCCGCTGGATTCCCAAAGGTAGACTGTGGACACTGGGGTTTGAACCCAGAATCTTTAGGCTTAGATTAACCAATAGCACAACCTATATCGGCCCCATTTGGTCTTCATTATCTATTTTGTACGAGATAGAATTTTAGTAAGGGGCGAGATGGTGGATATGCAGTAAGTTCAACATTATGGACTAATATAATTCTGCAGTAATACGTGGTTTTAAGAACTCATGACTGTGTGGTGAAATCACATAACGTATGCTGCTGTTGTAGCACAATGCACTCTCATTTAACAATGAATGACTGGAACCATATAACATTTATTGGAACTCAGTGTGAAATATGAATCAATAAAATGCATGCAAGCTCTTAGGCCTTTCATCCAATCTGATAACCGTAGACATTTGCAATACTTTTATTTACTTATTTTATTACATTTTTGGAAAATGTTTGGTAATATTTCACCTAATGGTGAAGGGAAATTCAGTACTAGATAAGTAGTCTAGAATAGTTGTCAGCAGCTGTCAGCAGTTGCAGCAATTCGGTTAATGGTAGTGTGTCGAATTTAGTGGCATTTAGCTGAATGGATTTTTAATTAAGCTTTGGTTAGTGTATAGCCCTTTTATGTCTACATAGGTAGCGCTTTAGCCCCACATCTAATTCCCAGTTTTCCATAGTGTGAGAAATGTAAATAGGCTTACCCTTTCCATCTCCTACAAAATGTGTAATGACTGTGGGGACAATGTCAAAGAGACCCGATTGTGATTGGTTAAATGGATTTATGGGCAGGCAAGAGCCGTCATAGATTGATATTGTGCGATTTTAATATGACGCTCTCTTACAAAAGTAATGTAAAGAAATACCTACTGACAGCTTACACAATATAGTCCATTACAAGTCGTCATAGTCACTGGGAAGGGAGGGTTGGGGGGTTGTTCAGTTGACTGCTACCTCACCCCTTGTTGCTATTAATTCTGTATACTGGACCTCTTATCCACTTAAACGTATAAACTTAAAATATTACATTTTGATAGAACCTGAAGAGTTCACACACCGCAGACATCATGACATCACAAGCTGTAATCTAATGAGGAGTTGCTACACCCAACGTCCTGCAGAGGGCAGTGTTTGACACAATATGTCGACCATAAGTGTTATATCTGTGGGATGCTTTCTTCGATTTCCTCTTCTCTTCAAAACAAGACCAGTCTCTGCAGCCATGGAATTGCTCTGGCGGCTCAAATAAAGACATTCCTTCCGTTTTGGCAGTTTTCTGTGACTCCTTTATTGTCCATGTATCCTCTGTGCCTGCCCTTAGAAGGACTTTCCAGCTGGGATTGTGGTCCTACCGTCTGAAGAAAAACCCTCTTTATCTCAAATGTGACACACATTGAACAATGAATTGAGGCCGCTGTTCATTGAATTAAAACCCACAATATAAAGACAAGAAAACAAATTGAACTACATCAATCAATGGGTAACATGTTTAATGTTAACTAAAACATATCTATATAGTTCAAAAGACTTACTTCTTGACTTGATTTGTTCTTGAAAGACAGAGGCATGGTGAATATATTGTAGTCAAACTATTGCACTATACCTTACCCAACATGCACCCTTTTGGTTCTAACCTGCGACGGGCTTCAAGTAGTGTATGATAGAGCTCTAGCTCCTCGGTGATTGAAGTGCACTGAAGTGTTTCAGGGCCCCAGAGTCTGTCTACCAGCGTTAAGAAGTCCAGCCTAGCCTTAATCATTTGACCCAGAGAGTCATCTGTGTTCCTCTTCTCTGGTTACCGTTCGGTCTTATATATTAGGGAGAGAAGAACGAAAGGCTTTGCTCAAGAACACCGAACACACCCAGCACGCCACAGCGAGCATATCAAGAGGCCACCTCACATTGATTTCACTTTGTTCACTGAGATTCTTGGAGATAGAAGTGTCAGTTAAAAAAAAAAAATCACTGGCTATCTATTTAACACTCTATCTGTTAAATAGAGCCTCAGTAGAATCAAGCTTCTAGCTGTTGCATAGCACCTACAAATATTTGTTCATGGTATTTTGTTTGTGTTGTTTATTGCCTAGGCATATATAACACCAAAATATATATATTTTTTTAATTTGAGCCCAGTTAAACCTACTCCTTATGCGAAACATAACAACAAAGCAGGTTTTTATGTCTGAGGAAGTAGGCATTCTTTGTTTTGCTGGAACCTGAGGAAGCTTTGAAGTGTCCATCTAATGACTCCCCATGTTTACAAAATGTACGTGTGTGTGTGTGTGTGTGTGTGTGTGTGTGTGTGTGTGTGTGTGTGTGTGTGTGTGTGTGTGTGTGTGTGTGTGTGTGTGTGTGTGTGTGTGTGTGTGTGTGTGTGTGGTATATACCTGTGTATAAAAGTTCTTGCCACGTATTTCTTTTCCATTTTTATTTATTTATTTCTAACTATTTCTCTCCCTGATTAAAATATTCACACCACATTCACATTCTATCTTTGCTGCCAAAGGCTGTGCTAACATTGACGTCATTATTTTCTCCTAATAAAATGGGGTGATGTAACCGGTTATGGTATGAACTCTCCTAGATCCTGAAACGTACGTATGTCTTCATTATTAAGGATTTAACAACGCCTACACTCTACGATTCAGCATTTATTTACTGCTTTAATTTGATTAACCTTAACAACAACAATAACAATAAAATCTATTTTTTAACATAATGCTACATTGCCTGCTACCATGTCCTATTCACCATGGCAACAAACGAGATAGCTCCCCCATGAATCAAACCATAAAATCTGTGCAAAAAAAGTTATCTGCCGGACGGCAGGTTGATCAGATCACAGACCCAGATCTCCATAAACTTTCCCTCAATCCAGCTTAACCTCACACCCTCCAAATTTTACATTTATATCTGGATTAGACGCAGCCCTTGGCAACTTGACTGTTTCTGTTCGAAGGATTTGTTGCATTGCATGAATGGCTGAGAAGGAAAGGGGGAAGGCGGTTGGATATGTGCACTTGGTGTGACAGGAAACTATTTAGGACAGATCTATCAGAGGAATCCTCCCAAGGTCGCTATAAGTTATGGAAATGTTTGGAACTATACTTTGACCCATTTGAATAAATGTTAAGGTTAGGAGCATCGCCATGCATTGTGTGTGTGTGTGTGTGTGTGTGTGTGTGTGTGTGTGTGTGTGTGTGTGTGTGTGTGTGTGTGTGTGTGTGTGTGTGTGTGTGTGTGTGTGTGTGTGTGTATCAATTCAGGGCTATGCAAGCACTTACCAACAGCAAGTGTCCAAGTTGGATGAAGTCCCACTTTTTCAATATTTTTTCACCTCAGTTCATTTCACTCTTGTGACGCAGAGAAGGGTTTTATAGATTTCTCCTTCACAATGTCTTGTAGTACCTGCATGTCTGTCGGTCTGACCACCTGTCTGTCAAAACTCTGATTTAACTTACATTTAAAGTTTATGTGTAATGTTATGTACAATACTCAAGACTGTTACTACTGTCATTACTTTCATTATTTAGTCTCATTCACAAGCTGTCCTGTATACCTCTTTAGGCAAATGTGTTTCATTCAACCCAAAACCCGTGGACCCTTGAAGTGCGTCTGGTGAATAGAATAATCAGCAGCAATGCATTTCTTTGAAACCATCAAAGACAAAGACGAAGTCGCATCAACTAAATAGAGACGGAACGTCAGCGGGAACAATCCGCCTGATAGACTCATCTGTATGTGGTGCGCGGCAATCTTCAACGTATTGTTTGGCAAATACATTTTCTGCTTCAATATCAGCAAGATTCAGGCTATTTTGTTGCCTGTGTTGTTTTTTGCGGGCCAGGTGAAACTGAAGCTTAAAGCGAAGGCTGCCTTGCTTCGACACAGCTGTGTTTCTTCGAACAATGTTGTATACTTGGTTCGCTGCCTAATCCATTGTATTATCTAAAGCAGGTTTTTTTTTTATCCATCAGCCAGATTTTTCCAGCCTGCCTCCTGTCACAGCATGTCTTTAGTGGATCAGAAAATTACTATGACACATTATATGACATCAGCAGTGAGAAGAAAAATAAAACCTACCAACCCTGAAATGGCAAAAGCTGTGTTTATGAACGATTTAATTTTGACACATCTTTGTCCTGGATGCTTTCATCTCTTCCTCTGCTCCTCGTCCTTCCATCTCTCTCTCTCTCTCTCTCTCTCTCTCTCTCTCTCTCTCTCTCTCTCTCTCTCTCTCTCTCTCTCCCCTGTCTTTCAGATAGATTTGATGCTAGAGAAATAAATATGTCTTGGCGGGTGTAACGCAACAGGCACCAAAGATAATAATCTTTTTTTCCTTCCTTTCTCCTCCCGGGCTCTGAAATTAACCTCATTTTGCCGCTAGCCTCTGAATATATATTCGCCTAAGCCAATCTTTTGTTAAGTTCCCTGAAAAGGGTAGCTCTCTCCCATCCTTATTTCTTAACTAACTGATGTTATGGAGGATATCTTTATAGCACACATAATAGTTAGCATCAAGATCTAATCTACACAAAAGTGCTTGTATTTTTCGTTTTTTTGTTGTTGTTTTTTAATCAGTTGTGATTAGCACCCCTTCGTGGCACTGTATGAATCAGTTGTACCAGCTTTCATTTAACAGTGCAATTTTTAAGAAATCACAGTTTGCCAACAGGGTAATGTGCTATATAAACCAATGCTTATATTAAGTATTTATTTGGTGAACCTTATTGATCATGGATAAAGTGCAGAGCAATTGATGATAGACAATGATGGCAATGGAGATGCACCAAAAAACTTGAAGGGGAAACATTACCTCTCCCATGAGAGATGTGATTGAAGAAGAGCAATTTAACTAAGTCATTATGTATTTGATCTTCCCAAAAGCATTTATTTTGTAATTCTCTTGAAAAAACGATTCATACCAAGGACATAAAAGGTCGAAAGATTGGACAACATTCGAGTAATTCCGTTAAACTATTCAGTTGAAAGAGATCCAGAATACACATCAATTCCATATCTAAACACTTGAGTGACGAGCTCTGTAAGGATAAGTTAAACAATTATTCAAGTTGGCTTAATAGCCTCACATCAAAGTCTGAATAGATGTGCAAGACTTTGCTTATTAAGCTTTCTTTTACCTTGTAATTTGTATATAATTTGGCATTTCATATTTCACTGACAAAGGTATATTGAGTAGGCCAAACATTTCCAAAAAACATGAAATTGAGAGACTTTCAATTTGAAATAGATGCTTGGTGAGTGACATAATATTAGAAAAGCAATGATTGACTAGAACAATTTGCATGCTTTTCTACTTCATCTTCGAAAGGTGAATTTGAGACACTGTGATCTCAGGCACTTTCTCAAATCATGGGGTTGTTAAATTATAGACTTTCAACAGACGAAAGAAAAAGTGGTGAATACGCTATGTCGGTCTTCTATGTAGGCTAATTCCCACTACCGTACTTTCTCATTTGGTTATAGGCTAATGTCACTTATCAAGACATATTTGTTTATCAAGACAGAAAGTTGAAAACTTTACGCAGCCATTTACTTAAGAGAAACCCTTCTTTAAGTCGTTTTAACCTGATAATTGTACACATATTGGAAACATACATTTCCTGTAATGTTAAGGCAAACATCCACAATGCAAAGTCTTTAAATATCAATACACCTTCCAAAATGAATTTAATCAAATTAAAATAAATCATATGACCATGATTAGCTAAATACAATTGTATTTACAAAATAACATGTTAATACACTCATGCAACTTGAAACTTCGGATTCTGTCTCATATCACGTCTTCATCGCAATAAGTCTCAGCACTTTTTTCCCAGTACCATTATAAGAAAATAAGGCCTGCCATTAAAATAATATTAATGATTCTATTGTGACCAAATGGAAGAAAACTGTCTTAACATTTGTCCAGACAATATCAATCCTGCAAATATTCATATATGATCATGAGAGAAAAAAAAAAAGTATAGTAAATAATACATCAAACTAGTTGTGTGTATTATAGCATAATAAATGGTAATTTGGCTATTAACAGTAATTTAGAACTTTTGGATTAATTCCTCCAGAAAAACATACATAACCTTTAAATACTATAAATTTCCTCATATTGAGTCCAACCACTGCCAAACGCGTGCTGCCATAGCAACAGCTATCAAGCTGTTTTTCCCCGCCATTCCTGGTTCGCCGGGACCTTGGTGAAAGCTGGGTTTTGTTTGTGGCGGGAGAACCAAGCTAATATGCATTCTTGGCTGGCGACGGAGCCATCGGGAATGCCAGCCCCCTCTCCGGTAGTCTCGAGACCCCACGTTGGGAACCGCGCAGGTGGATGCACGCCATATGGCATTCACGTAGTCTCAGCTCCCGCGTGCCGCGGGGGAAGCCCAACATCTCAGGCGCTGGTCCCAGGGTCATTCTAAGAGCCAGTGCCGTAAAAGATACTGACAAAAGAAGAGTCTGAGGAGATGAAAACCATGGGGGGGGGGGGGGCTTTAATTAATCGTGGGGTCCAGGGGTGTGGACCGGGAGATCTACAGCGTAGTGTACAGGTAGACGAAGATGATGACCGCCAAGTTGAGGATGGTGCCCACGATGCCCAGAAGGGCCAAGATGGATTCCTCCTTGCCCTCCCGGTCTTGGATGCCACTTTCCTCGTCCCTGTAGACGGTGTTTACCATTTTCCCGGCAAAGGTCTGCAGCTTAAATCTCACACCACTCTGGAGAGAGAGGGAGAGGGAGAGGGAGAGAGGGAGAGAGACATAGAGAGAGAGAGAGAGAGAGAGAGAGAGAGAGAGAGAGAGAGAGAGAGAGAGAGAGAGAGAGAGAGAGAGAGAGAGGGGGAGAGAGGGAGAGGGAGAGAGAGAGAGAGGAAGCTATTGTACAGATTAAGCACTTGCATACAATAAAATCATTTAATTAAAGAAATTATGCCATGTTATCCATTCGCACAGTGCAAAATGTTTAGCATAAAATAGGATGAAAACATTTGTGTGATAATGTTCTTGATTCCTGGTTGTGCAAGGTATGTTTATGTGCAAGAATGTGTGTGATTGTTCAATTACTCGATTTTGCCATACGTTTTCCCTCACTGTTATTTTCATGAGCAGATACAATAGGTTGTCTTTCTGCTCCTCTCTGCATTTCCAGCAAGCCTATGGAATCTGGCACACACACATGCACGCACACACATACATAGACACTCTGCTTCTATATTTCACTATGGGCAAATGACATGCTTCCATAGAATAAGTAAACATGTCATGTACATAGTGCTGCAGTGCACACAATAAAAGTATTTTTTTCTACTTTGTTTTGCTTCTCTTTGCGTTACATTTCCTTCAGGCTTTCTGAGATCTATGTTTTATTTAAGCGTGTGTGGAAAAATGATTTTCAACAAAATATAAATTACTTTCCATCACTTTCCTGAATTAAATATAGTCATCCCTTGTGTTTAAAAACGAAATCGATGTTCTTCTTGGGTTCTGCTCGCTTTAAATGGCTGAAACTCTGTTTCAGCTGTGGCTGTGTTTATGAACGATTTAATTTTGACACATCTTTGTCCTGGATGCTTTCATCTCTTCCTCTGCTCCTCGTCTCTCTCTCTCTCTCTCTCTCTCTCTCTCTCTCTCTCTCTCTCTCTCTCTCTCTCTCTCTCTCTCTCTCTCTCTCTCTCTCTCTCTCACTGAGGTAAAATGTCTCGCTGTGGTGGCATGCATTCAACTCAGGTGGTAACTTAAAGTACCCAGGCCTAGGCAATGAATCGGGAAACTCTCCGTACGAAACACATAAATCTCACACATAAATGACATATATAAGGAAAAGTTAAGAGCAATGTTTGCCTCAAGTGGAACGGCCTGGCAAATAACATACATCAGTATGTTTTATTTAGTGTATATTCCCTTGAAAACTAGACTTGCTGTGTTTTCTGAGCCCTTCAAATCTACATAGGGAAGGTGTCCCCTTCCCCTGAGCCCAACGTGTTGCACTAGCCTGTTACTATAGTAGCCCAGAGGAGAAAAGAAAATTCAAGGAAAAGGAGACAGGAGTCCTATAAGACCCGCGTCATGTTGTGATCAGGGGAGGAGCGAGGGTTAACTGCCATAAAGGACAGGAAGTTAGACAAAAACGACTACATTACAGTTCCTTGACAACGTACTTGTGTTCCATTTCTGCCAAGTCTGTTCAGCCAGAGGCCACTCAATTCTACACACTGCATTTTTATACAGACATCGGGAAGCCTCTGTTAGAAGTCAATAATGTTAAATCCAACTCATCAATTATTCTGTTGACAAGTTTCAATTGTTTGGTTAAGTGTTTGTCCGCAGTGCATGTGTGTGGGTTTGCATGCTTCCTTAGGTGTGTTTGTGAATGCTCCTGCTTGCACATGTGTGTGTGTATGTGTATTTGCACATAAAAAGTCACACAAAATGTGTGTGTGTGTGTGTGTGTGTGTGTGTGTGTGTGTGTGTGTGTGTGTGTGTGTGTGTGTGTGTGTGTGTGTGTGTATGTGTGTGTGTGTGTGTGTGTGTGTGTGTGTGCGTGCGTGCGTGCGTGCGTGCGTGCGTGTGTGTGTGTGCCTGCCTGTGAATGTGTGTGTGTGCCTGTGAGGTTGTGTGTGTTTGTGGCACAGCTATTTGTGCAGGTTGACACCCAAGCTGATCTCAGGGGACCAGGGCCTTTTCAGGTCAGTGGTTTTTGTTAACTCAAAATCGAACCCGTCTGCTAATGCATGGTAAAAATAACCCTCGGTCCAACAGAGGAGGTTTTCCTTTTATGTTGTGTCATTTTCTTTAAGCAAGGTGTCATTTTCCCCCCGGTAACGTGTAATTTACAGACCAGCGGCAACTATAAATCAGTGCTCCTCAAATGGTTCCCACCCTGTTGAGGGTTTGATTTAATGTTCATCAATGTAACAGATTGCTAATTGACCTGCATTATCTGTTCATATGCCTGATTTACCTACAGTGCAGTGTTGATGTGTCATGAAGTATAATCGAATCATTATGTCAATCTGATTTATTACCCTTAATGACCACCACGGTGTAATGGAAATCAAACTAGCCTGTTCTATACTGTGGCCGATGTGTGCATGTCATTACACACACACAGGACACTTTGTAGAGGATAGTTTGGGATGAGGATGTTAGCCATAAATGTCGGCTTACATGATGGCAATCAATCTACAACATCAATTAATGATCAAACAAACATTGTAGGACATATAGTGTTTTCCTTTCTGGCTTGATAACTTCATACTATTGTTTATAGTAATCAAGTCTATGTAACATTTAGACCTGTGAACTTCTTGCACTTAAACCTTTTTTAAGTTGGCTTTGTAATACGAAGCAATGGGCTTTGTAATATGAAAGCCCATTGCTTCCCGTAAAAGCTGTTGCAGGAAACAGTGGGAGCTGTTTTCAGGTAAAGAAGGATTAAGTTATCTCAATATCGATTCCCCTGAGCCTAGTTGTAATCTGATCAGATTACGGCTATCGGATTGAATCAAATCTTCAAAATTGTTTGTTCAAAAGAAACAATGGATTCTGAAATCGACTGAGATCCCATAATCCAATCTTGGTTTCGATCTGGATCAAACAATTTGGCATGTTTTGTAGGTTTGGGAATACTTTGATCCAAAAAAAACAGGACTAACCTGATCCTAGCGGAAGGTTGGGTTCAAGGAGGCTTTCAGGAACCAAAATGTAATAAAACTAAAGTTGGTGAAATAAAAAAATAAAAAAATAAAGAATTGTAGGAAGAGTGGAAAGATAGATGGATGAATAGATTGATGGTGAAATGCACGTGGATGAATGGGTGAATAGATGAACAAACTCGTGCCTGCATGTATCGTCTGTCTTTCTGTCTGTCCATCATCCATCCATCATCTATCCATCCATCCAACCAACCATTCCTGTAGCGTCAGCACCTAATAGGAGATGTCATCGCCAGATCAGTGGACGATAACACTCTCTGACACCTCAGCCGTCCCCAAACACAGCCCCTTCACATACAGCCCTAACACCGAGCCCCTAAAACAAAGCCCCTAAAACACAGCTCTTACACACAGCCCCTAAAATAAAGCCCCCAACAAAGAGCCCCTAACACACAGCCCCTAGCACACAGCCCTAACATATGGTCCGAACACACAGCCCCTAACACACAGCCCCTAG
Organism: Gadus chalcogrammus; assembly: GCF_026213295.1. Classification (NCBI taxonomy): domain Eukaryota; kingdom Metazoa; phylum Chordata; class Actinopteri; order Gadiformes; family Gadidae; genus Gadus; species Gadus chalcogrammus. The sequence continues at coordinate 17,309,280 of NC_079416.1, forward strand.
CACACAGCCCTAACATATAGTCCTATCACACAGCCCCTAGCACACAGCCCTAACATATGGTCCTAACACACAGCCCCTAACACACAGCCCCTAGCACACAGCCCTAACATATAGTCCTAACACACAGCCCAACTGTAAAGCATCTCAGTTTTCTTTCTTTCTTCCTTTACTCCCTCCATCCCCTTTCCCTCCCTCTCCCTCTCCCTCTCTCTCTATCCTTCTTGACCCTTCTCTCTTCTTCATTCTCTGTCCCTCCTCAACCTTCTCTCTTTCACCTTTTTTCTTTTGCTCGCTTTCCATACTGCTCAAACCTCTCTCTTTCGCTTTTGTCCTTACCCTCTCACAAACACAAACAATCTCTCTCTCTCTCTCTCTCTCTCTCTCTCTCTCTCTCTCTCTCTCTCTCTCTCTCTCTCTCTCTCTCTCTCTCTCTCTCTCTCTCTCTCTCTCTCTCTCTCTCTCTCTCTCTCTCTCTCTCTCTCTCTCGCTCTCTGATGAGCAGACAGAAATAACACCCAGAACAAATTAATATTGACTGTAGCATGTAAACACAAACAGACCTGCGGTACTTGTGTACACATGGTTGAATGATTGTTTACCCTCCAAGCGCTGAAACATGAATCACCGTAGTAGAAAGGCAAAGCGATTTTTACCTAATCAATGATAACATTCTCTGCAAAGTTTCAAATGTATGTGTAATACAATGAAATAACAGTTTTTAAAAACTGTATAGATCATGCTTCAATGTCAGATGATTAGTCGTTTAGTAAGGAGTAGTTAGTCACCCCTAATTGGATAAAATTTGGAATTTAAAGATAACCCCACATTTCTTATAAACATATATTGTCTGCATGATTCTAATAAGAGGATGCCTTCAAATAAACTCCTCCGAGTCTTTCGGTGTGACATTTCTGCATCTCAGCCTAGGGTTTTGACTTTAAAAACCACTGACTAAATCAATCAAATAATGTCTATATATTCAGTACCAGGAATCAAGTCAATATAATGTGCATACAGTGTTCAATTGACCAGTATCAGAATTATGTAGAGACCCTTTTCATTGTGTCTATAGAAAAGTTTGACGGAAGATACAAAGTTCGTTCACAATAAAAGATATCTGTGTCATCTTAATCAAACATTTACGAGAGTCATCCTCCCAGATTGTGCACCCTATTTATAATCCAAAATCGTGTTCGTACGTACGTAGTCCATTCACAAACTTGCTCCCTGAACTCTGCGTGGAAAACGTCCAAAGTTGCACTTCAAGGTTTTTCCACCACAACATCGAAAAATCGAAAAAAAAAACATAATCTAGAACAAGCGGTCATACAAATAGCGAAGTACCTTATAAAGCATCAGGAAGAGCGTGCTGGAGGGGGACTCCTCAGGGAGGCGTTCCGACAGCCCCGGCCGGTGAGCTGAGAGCCTGACCTCCTCATCCTTGGGCTGTGGTGGGGCACGGTGGAGCGATCATCCAGAGCGAGGCTCCCTCATCTGCCCTGCCGTCCAATTTTAGAGCTGTCGTTCCCCTTCGAACATCCAGCCTCCCCTCCCTGATCATCATCTCAGTGGCGAGACTGCAAAAGTTTCTTCTTTTTTTTTTTTCCTGGTGGTTACTTTCCTCTCCTCGATGTCAGCCCTTTGGATAGCTGGAACAGCGCTGTCCACCTCCCCTCTTCTTCTTCTTCTCGCTCCCCTCGCTGTCTCTCTTTTTTTTTTATCTTTGCAGACTCTTCTTCAAGAGTCCCCTCTGCCCTCCTCCCTCTGCTGGTTTTCTCGAAGGGGTGCGCGCCAGGGTGGGGGCTGGAGACAGTGGAGGTGGGAGGGAAGAGCAGTGTCAGGCAGACACGTCCATCTCCTGTCCACTCTTAAATCCCACCGAGAACAAAAGCCCAACAACTTCTGACGAAAAAATACGTTGTTTCCTTTGTCTACGAAGTGCATCTCTTATATCTGTTTTTTGCACTTTCCAACACACCGCCGGTCCAGACACAAGTCTAACTTTCCCTCCCTCCCTTCCCCCCCCCCCTCCCCCTCTCCCTGGATCTCTCAATTATTCACACCAAAAACAAATAATTAAAAAGAGGAGAATGGCTGCCCCATTAAAACGTAACATATCTTTTCTTCTCTCGCTCCAGTTGCGGAACGTGTCCAGCCCACCCAGCGTGGGTTGCTTTTAGTAACGCGATGAGGAGAGAGGGGTGGGAGGGGGAGGCGGTGGTCGGGCAGGAGCGTGCATTAATGCTGTTATGGTTACGGCTGCGCTCAGAAGTGAGCGGTAACCCCCACACAACACCTACCCCCTCCACTCCGTCTCTCTCTCTGTGTCTCTCCGTCTCTCTCTCTGTGTCTCTCTGTGTCTCTCTGTGTCTCTCTCTCTCTCTCTCTCACTCTCTCTCTATCTCTCTGTGTGTCTCTGTCTCTCTCTCCCTCTCTCAGGCACACATGTTAATGCAGCGGTGGTTGCCTGGCAACCGACTCAGGGGAGTCACACAAACGCCTGGCGACGAGAAGCATTTGTGACAGAGGCCAGAATGAGCAAGACGAGGTGGCCAGGATCTGTGTGTGTGTGTGTGTGTGTGTGTGTGTGTGTGTGTGTGTGTGTGTGTGTGTGTGTGTGTGTGTGTGTGTGTGTGTGTGTGTGTGTGTGTGTGTGTGTGTGTGTGTGTGTGTGTGTGTGTGTGTGTGTGTGAAGTAACTGTAAGTACAATTTGCATACTTCTCTCTACCAGCAAACAAAAGCCATCAAGTGTGTGTGTTTGTGTGTGTGTGAGAGAGAGATGTCACTTATATTTACATACTCATGTCATAGGCAACGGGTGAATGGGGTCAAATGATCTTCTGTGTGTGTGCGTGTGTGCGTGTATTTCTGTGAGTGTGAGTGTACATGCATGTGTGTTATTTTAATAGCAATGCATCAGAGTACAAAATCAAACAGAGATATAGAAGCAGTTTTTCCAAGTAGATTGTGATGTTATTTATCCAGCTACCATCATGCACTTGGGGTATGAGTTTACCTTCTTCAATTATGATATTTGTCTTGATATTTTTAGCTCTGTTCTATTGTTTCTAGATGTAAATCTGGAAACTATTTAACACCTTTCAAAAGAGAGGGCCTCAATCATGAACACTTCATGGTGTTGGCTTTGGGAGAATGTCTTTACTTTTACTTTTAGTGTATTGCTTTTAGATCTCCTGCCCTTCCCGTTGGCAGGCGGGGAACATCAAGGTTCCACATCAGAGGCAAAACTTTGAAAGGACTTTGAATAGACATGCTTGAAACGTATCAACATGAATATAGCATCCTATTCTCTTTTCTCGGCAGATGGGATTAGAAAATGGAAACCATGAAAGTTGAGAAACTCTGTTTAATCTCAGTGTATGTAAACACCTGTAGTTTCTGTCAACCAGACTGTATCCTTGTTTTTCATGATAAGTAAAATTGGGTTGAAAACGTTCAAGGATTTTGCTCCGGTGTTTGGTGCATAGCAATCATAATAAACATTGCAGCATACATACAACATGAATATAACATATACAGAAAAATTAGAGTTAACCAGTACTGTTGGTCAACAATATGGACATTGGGATGTGAAGAAGTCCACAGCTTGAAAATATACAATGTGTGCAATTTGCAAGGAATACTGTCCAGTAAGCTGACCGATACATGAAACAGGTGTTGAGACCTGACGTTAATGAAATGTAAACATTACTTCTTCTTGATGCCTGCCTTTTTTGAGTGACCATTTTAGTTTTTTGTGTCATAAAGAAACTAAGAAACATGTTTTAAAAGTAAATGGATTTCAATGTTGAGCCAAGGGGAAAGATTAAAAAAATTCTGGTTGGCTTTGAACAAAATGTCATTAGGTGGATCCAACATTTTTTATTTTTCTAATGAATACAAAACAGGATAAACAAATTGGTTTAGGCTCAAACTTGCCTGGCACATACAATGAACCAGATTGGTCTGCAATAAAATGTAAAAAAATATTTTCGACCAATCTGAATCCTTTCATGTGCCCCCACACACACACACACACACACACACACACACACACACACACACACACACACACACACACACACACACACACACACACACACACACACACACACACACACACACACACACACACACACACACACACTCTTAAACCACTATGAACAGAAAACGTTGGCCTGCATAATTGTATTGCTTATTTTCAAAATCTTCAATGCCAAATAAATGTAGTGACTCTTGAAAATCTGAAGCTAAGTACACACGTGCAAGGCTGGGAACAATCAAAGTGTACAATAATACGATATGAGCCACAAAGACTTGAAGTGCTTCTAGAGCAAGAATATGAATATGAAAGAACGCATCAAAACATGAAGGAAGCCCGAGGAGGATCGTCAGAAACCTTTTTTATCTTGAGTCTTTTGAACTGCATTGAGAAGGACCGCTGATGGATTGTCAGATTTGAAGAGTGCAAAAGAGTAAACCCATAGGTGTTAGTTTTTGTTATGCATACACACAACAGGCAAAATGGCAAGCGTCTCACAAATTGGCTTTCTGGAAATCGCTATCCATCTCATCACCCCTTAGTGTTTTGAGATGGAAAAAAAGGAAGATTTTTTTATTCAAACCATTTATTTATAAATTAATATCTGTTCATTCATTCATTAGTAATCTTTCTGATCAAGATGCTTGTATGACATATTCAATTTCCCTCCGAGGTAAGCGGAAGAATAATTTTTTAACATATTCAATTTGAAAGATGCACTCTTCTTTGCGGACTACGTTTAGATCTTGGTGCATAGTTAATATCAAGGGCATCTCTCTTTATACTCTCTTTCACACCTTCTCTCTGTCTCTCTGCTCTCTATCGCAATCTCTCACTCTTCTTTCTCTGACTCTCCCTCTCCCACTGTCTCTCCCGCCCTCTCTCTCTCCCGCTCTCCCTCTCTCTCGCTCTCTCTCTCTGTCTATCTGTCTCTGACTCTCACACGGCCGGCTTCGACTGCCCACATCAAAAGACTGTCAGACTGAGCAGCACTTGAAAGCCTTCTTTGCCGCAAGCCCCCTAGTCCTCTGACTGGAACATTCAGCGCTGCTTTTATTTTCACCAACCCCCACCACCATCACTAACACCCACATCACCCACCCCAACACACCACACCACCACACTGCACTCGTACACAATAACCATCAACACACCCTTACCCCAGTACAACAACTACCACCACCACACCACCCACACCTGTCTCCACCACCACCACAACCCCCACCTGGCCAGCAAAGAAAAACAGCAGATAATCAGGTCTCTCAGTCAGCACACGTGGTGTGGTCTTTTACACATTTTAATCTCATGGAAATACATTCAAATGTATGCCTTCCAGCACGGGTCAGGGCTATATTAAGTGGCATAATATTACACAGGATAATAACCAGTTTTATGCGTAGCAAACAATAACTCCTCATCTATCGAGGGAATACGCTGTGGAGAGATGCATCGCAGGAATGCAGACTTTGATGGTCGTCGCTGGTTTCCTCTTCACTTCACCGTTAACTTTGAAGATGAGAGTCGTGTCTGACTTTTGGTGTCGGGTTTGTCTGCACGGTAGGGAAATGTAGGGATTACATTTCCATATTATATGTTTGTTTGTAATGCATCTCTTTTTGTATGTTTGATATGTTGTGATTGCAATAGTCTGGGCTGGACATCCAGCAGCCAAAAAAAAAAGAACAAAAACAAGTTGACCTGTTGGCCGACGGGCCTATTCTGCCCGACGACACAACTATCCTATTGTTTTGTTGTTGGTTGCCTGACTCGCCCATAAAACAGGGGAATGCACAATGGAGGCGCCGAGAAACTTGAAGGACTATGACAAATGTATAAAATAATTAAGGATATTAATAAAGGTACCCTTATTTCTGTGTTTGGAAATATTTGGTTTCATAATTGCCATTTGTATGAATAGGGTAACAACTTAATTGTTGAATAAATACCAGCTGCTACACTACTTTTTGGATGTGCTATAAAGTAGGTTGGACTAACAGGGTGTAATACATCAGGACGATCCAGAGACCTTCTGTGTAGGCAGTCACAATGATGCCTCAACGCTTTTCCGACACACAAAAATAAAAGGTATTTGCTCCCCTTGAAAAGACACAACTTTTTAAAGTGTTTAAGGCAGCACATTAGCAAGTTGCAAAACAGAACTGAACTAAACTAACTTTTAAATGCTTTTATCAAAATTCATCTTGGTTCTCTGCGTCCTGCTAAGATCTTACCATTGATAAAGAGATGATTATATCCTGCATTCCTGAACCCATATAATCACTGTAATTTTCCAACGGTATTGGGACAATTAACAGGTTAAAAGGAAAAAAAAAAAAAATCGCTGAAAACCTTTGTAGTTCAACAGCAGATACAATTAGAAATATTGAAAACTGTATGTTGGAATGAGACATTAGAGAACAAGACCATGTTCCTTCACCAACAGTCGGATGGGAAGCCCTAAAGCCACGATGAGAAGAAAAAGATTTCAACATTTCAGAGAATCAACAGAAAATAAAGAGATCTCTTTCCATTTCCATCCCAGGCTTACTGTGCTGGTTTCAATGCATCAGTCCGCATCTGCCAGTTGGCTTCCTCCTTACTTGCTTAACCCAACCGTCTTGAATAGAGCCATTGCATACAGCCATGTGATCTGACATGTTCTTTCAAAATAAAACCTGCATTCCCTGCTGATGTCAGTGCAGTGTATTGAACCACCAAAAAGCACACAATAAGCAGCAACTCTTATTGGCTGTTTCTGGGTCCATTGACACAAAAGCAGGCAGCATGAATTGTGTTGAAGACGGTTTGTGGTAAGGGCTGTGGTGATATGTTTGTCTTCTCCAGAATGCAAAGCGGGTACATCTGCCAACTCTGTTGCAGTGAGTGGGAGACTAACACATCGAGCCGGAGGTATCGGCTGGGGGATTATGGCAACTAGGATCTCTATGGTTTTAAACGATCTGGGCGTATTAAACAGAGGAGAGATACATCTGACGATGTTTGGGGTTTGAATATCACTGATGCTGTGGTCTCCGTCATCTGCGTGGATGGAGTGCATTATGCCCCGCACCATATTCCTCAGAATCAAACAGTATATGTATATGCATTATTGAAAAGTTTCAAGCATATGGATTGAATGCAATATCCACATACAGTTCAAAATGGTACCATGACATGTCTTGTTTATTGTATTAACCAGTCAATTTCTCTTTTGTGAAAGTCACCAAAAGTTGTTAGTTGGCAGTTCCTTTTCTGCCCATTTTTTAAACTTGTGGAAGCACTTTGCAGTACTGGGAGACACCATTTCTAACGGCAATGGAGCTAGATTCTAAAAAATAGCAAAAGATGCCCAAAGCTAATACCTTTAACCCATAGTTGTGTTTTATCAAATTAAAAAATGACCAAATTGAGCAGAAATATTTTGCATACAAATCTTTAACCACATTAAGAAAAATACATTTGTTAATTTTTTTTATTAGTGAAGCCACAAGTTTTGCACATTATCCAAACAGAATACCTGAAATGTCAGCCCTATCGGGTTAAAACAAGAGAAAAGGACAACCTAACAAGAGTGAACAGTTTGGGTTAGGTGACTTATAGTTCAAAGATGTCCCTGGTAAGGTAGACTAAATAAAAGTATTCCCAATTGCTCCAGGACATTCGTGTAATTTACTTGTGAGCTCTCCCTCAAGCCTAGAGAGACATCAGTGTTGAACCACCAACTGAAAGAGGGTATTTGCCATTAGTAAGAGTGACAACATTTCATGGCTATTAATTTAGTTCATTATATTTAGCCGATTTGAATAGACTTTTCTAGCAGTTGAGGCTGTCAAAGAACTAAATATGGCGCAACTACAAAAAGTAAATTTGCAGCATGACCAAATTATACAAAAAGTATAGGAACTGTTCTAGCAGATATGTTTTAGAAGTCTCTTTTGATAGGCAGGGAATAATTGTCTTTGTCACCCTGTAGTCATGCCATCAAATCTGTTGGGCAAAGTACCGCTACTGATTAATCCAGTAGACTCACCAGTCAAGTCCCTAGTTAGAAAATGAAAGAAACCCAGTTAGTCATGTCAATTATTCTGTTACAAATGAAGACTAATACTTTCCACATATTGCGATCCAAGTTACTGGCTGCAGTCTTGGATTTTATAGTTCTATATGAATAGATTCAATTTACTAAACTATTAATCATGCTTCAGAAGAATTAACCTTTCTTGGATGGCAGATCTACCACAAGCCTCCATTGCCACAACCTCCAGATGGCTTACGACCTACGGCAACTCCTCGACTACTGCAAGCCAACAAATTGGCTCTTGCACACCAGACACGCATTTTGCCTTATTTTAGGTTTTCAAGCATCTTAAAATACCCAAATCATCGCTCCAATACACAAGTCAGCTAATGGCCTACAAGGAAATGCTGAAGCTAGTGTTAGTGATGGCGATAGAAATGGACAAGCTTGCGTGTACAAATATGCAACTAGAATTGCAAGGTTCACAGCCCAGTTGCATAAGTGGTCACAACCGTTGGATTGTAAGCAAGGGTAAAAAAAAAAAAAATCTTCCCACAAACTAGTCAACATGGTCAATTGAAAGCCTGTACAAAACAACCCTGGAATAGTCAAATGCAGCTTTACTGCGGATGAATTAAGCCAAATTGCATAAACATCCAATGGTAAACGGTATACAAATGCAATCAAGGTTGCACTCACACTAGGCCATCTGGCCGTGGCCGTCACAACTGTGGCCTGGCCACGGTAGGCTCTTGTACATATGCCATCACGTCGCTAGCATCCAAACAATTCTACCAAACCTTAACCAACTAGTGAAAAATGGAACAAAACTTTAGCACACACACCCAGTGTCTAATTACCTTGTCCAGGGGTGTTCCAACGTGGTTTACCAGAGGGCCTTGTGGACTTAAAGTAAGCCACACATTTGACAGAGACAGCACGGAATGACGTTAAACTAAGCTAATCTACAGGTTACTAGTGCTAGTGCAATTACATTAGCATTTTGCACAATATTTGTACTCCAATGCTACGTAAAGCAGGCCTCTTCAGAAACCCGTAGCCTGCTACATTGAAGGGCAACTGTAACAAATCCTGACCAAGACCGAAAGATGGCTCTGGAAGCCACTACGGCCCACGCAGCAGATTACTGCGTGGACCGTGGTGGCTTCCAGATCAACCCTTCGGTGGACCATTCATACACATGTATTCCGAGGATGTTTTGAAGACACTGGAGTCCCATGGCACTAGATTGAAGACTAAGTTGGTATGGGGGGGCCCAAAGGGGGACCCCCCATAGATCTTGTCAGTCAACTAACACCTGTTAAGAAAAACACACACACACACATCACAAGATACAAATCAGCAAAGCTAGGTTAACAAACAGCAGCAACATGCATGTCAAGGTGCAAAGAGCAGGGATACTGATGGCTTGTGTCTGAGGAGACAGCCCAAAAACGTCATTTAATAAAGGAAAATAACTTTTACTCACTGCGGTGGTCTGTTTCGAAGTGCCATGTTGGTAGCAACATTTGTCTGGGCTGTTCAGTCAAATGCCCACAAAAACAAACACGCAACAACGCATACTTACAGTTTGTATAAAGTGACAATAGTGATCTGCAATCTAGATCGAAAACTTTCAACCCTCACTAAACTCAACCTCGATCGACACAGGCCAATGCGAAAAGTAAACCAAAGCCAATGTGTTCACCCTTTATAAAGGGGTGAATGACAGGTGATCCCAATTAAGAGCTAATCAGAAAGAACACACTGATCTGCCATGAGTGAGACGTTCAAAACGAGGAGGAGGATTTAACGGCATTGTTACCATTCAAATTCAAATTTCTTTATTATTGGATAGGGTATGATATCAATGATTTGGGCTTTGAGTAGGCCTATATTTCTTAAATATATTTCTTACATTTTTTCACCCCTTCGCCTTTTGAATATGAAATCTATAATCTCAGCCTCTCTATAATTTGCCCAACACATATTTTATTGTTCAAATAAAATCCCATAAAAGCCATTCATATTGAATCTTTACTGTCTTTCATTGTACAACACAATCATCTAATAATTATTCATAACGCTCTTCCATCTCCTTGGCTGCATTAAGACGAGGCTCGGGTCAGAGCAAGGGATAAAGTTATTGATTAGAATAAAGTAAGTATCATGAAATCTGTAAAGGGATTAGTGTAGCGTATGGAAGATTAGAAAATGTGCGATTATATGGTTTGGACAGAAAACCAGTACCAAAATCACAAGGACCGACCGAGCCAGAACGGAGGAAACTTACCCAGACAGACAAAACAAATACTGGGAACAACAAACCATCTTTACCATGTTGGAAATACCCAAACAAAATGCAACAAACCAAACCTGAACAGCAAACCAACATATGTGACCAGTGAGCCTATGTATATGGGCAGTGGAAAGTGTGCTGTGGAGATGTTGAATAGTGTTAAAATCACACGACCAAAACATGGAACCAATCCAAAGGTCCAAAACCTTAAGGAACCACCCTAAACAGAACCCAAGCCCACCTGCCTCTGTGGAAAGAGAGAGAGACTGGCTAAAGCCTGCGTGGCAGACCTGCACAGGTGCACCTCATCAGCTGACAAGCCTCTCAGCCCCGCCCACTGGCTACCTGTAGCAGGTAGGCAAACACAGAGGACCCAGCAGACGAAGGAGAGAGAGAGCAGTCACATCTGTCACATCTGTTGCCTGAAGATTCTTTGTTTGTCTCCAACAAAACCTTCCAAACAGATGAATCATTGGCTCATCCCAGAAGTGTCAAATTACTTTTGTGTGTCAAAACGGGCAGGGTGGTCGTGGACTCCTGAAAAATACTATGGTTGTTTTGTACGTAGAATAAAATGCCATTGTACATTTAAAAAAAAAAGGGAAGACTTTCACAATGCAGGATTCTGGGAATGCAGTGATGGAATCCCGATAACACCTGTTCCCTAATAAATGGGCTCAAGATTCTTAGTCTGCCTGCAAGAGGTTGTGTGTGTGAGTGTGTGTGTGTGTGTGTGTGTGTGTGTGTGTGTGTGTGTGTGTGTGTGTGTGTGTGTGTGTGTGTGTGTGTGTGTGTGTGTGTGTGTGTGTGTGTGTGTGTGTGTGTGTGGTTGCACAGAAACACATACAAACACAGAGACTTTTATTCCCTTCAAACACACGCACACAATTCTCCTCTTCACGCACACAGACATACACACATACACACACACACCTCCAGGTACACACACAGGCACACACACACACCCACAGGCACACATACACACACATTCAATTGCCCTCAACATGCACGCACACACACACACACTTACAACAGTTATTACACAAACACAAACTCGGGCAAACTGAACGTGGCCATAACTTCAGAAGGAGCTAAGGGCTCATGGTTTGGATGTTGTTTCTATTCCTCTGTAGGTGCAATATTGACTTGGGTGTGTGGAGGCAGCAGAGGCAGAGGAGCTTCAGAAGCGCTGTGTTTTCTTTTACTGTTGTGAGTTATGAGGAGAGGCTTAGGGGTAAAGCGAGAGATGTTAGAAGCTCAATGTTTCTGAACAACAATAATGAGCTCCTGCCTTTTCCCGCCCAGTCAGATATCTGAACATTGGTCCCGGTCTCGCATTGTTGTTGTTGCTGTTGCAATTGTAGCGTGTGTTTAGAAATACTCCTGAAGAGTTTCACTCGTGAAGGGTTCAAGAGTTTAACTGGGAATTCATTCAAATGTGTCAATCACACTGACTCAAGTTGCATTATTGAAAGGGCCCAACTGTCCAAGTTTTTAAGGATTTTAGTTGTTAGAATGATTGCAAATAAAAAGGATGATTTGAAAGCTTTTAACTAATAAAAAAATACTTTGCAAACAAACCTTCGGAAAGAATGACATGTGACATATCATTACTCAACTTATCAACCTATTAACCCATGAAATAAGGCAATTAATTCCTACTAATACACCAACCAACCAACCAACAAATCAAAACTTCATTCAGTCAAAAATCATTCAAAATAAACATGCCACAGAGAGACACATTGGACATCTAAGTGTCTCTCACTCTTTCTGTACCATATTTCCAAGCCGCTCTCGTCACTCATCATTGAATGTAATTTCATGCACTGCCCAGCCAACAGTGGGGAATCCTCTATCGTCGAGGCTTCACAGGAAGTCTGGCGGTCAAGCTGGGGGAAGCACCCATCAATAGTACTAAGCCAATTACAATTACACCTCGTTTAAACGGTGACATTTATTGATTAACCTCATCGTTAGTTATTCACTTCCATCGCCCCGGAGCGGGCTCTGTCTGACTGAAATCCAATCGCATCCGCTGCCAGATCACATCTACAAACGTCTAAGCCCGGAGGAAAATCATGATCTTCATAGATGCTCAATCCATTTGTGTTCTGATATGACTTAAGGCTTTTATTGAGTTTAAGCACTTTATTTGTACAGAGATCTTGGGCACCTTGAAAGGCACTTTTAAAATAAAATGTATTACTACTATTATTAAATACTTATTTGGAATGAACAACTCACACTATGAGGAAAAAGATGGGAATGTTTATTTTTTTATTTTTAAGGAGGGAGGATGAGGTGGTTTAAGTGGTGACTTGACACTAATTTAAACAATATGAGACAATAAAAGTATTGGACGTGCGCTTTACCTCCATTAATGCGAAGAGCAGCCTTTTCTTATCTTGTTTTTATTTTTGCAGGGGTTTGATTTAATACTGTCCTGTAAGCACACCTGAATGTTAATACTTTCAGGGCTCAGGGATCCTTTTTCTACCCACCTCCCAGTTTTCCTGCAGACTCAAAGGGCCTTGAACCGTCAGTGTGCCCCCGCCCTGGGCGCATTCACACGCCCTCAAGTCTCTGCTTCAGCAGCTTTGATAATAATCTGGCCTCAGCTGATTGGGGGACTGCGAAATTCAGAGCCCTTCTTAAAGGGAATAGATCTTCTTTTTTTTTTTTTAAACCTTCCACCTCCCTTTGTTAGAATTTTCATGAAAAGTTCGCCTCCACCCCCCGGGACCTTAATGAAGAGTTGACATGGCTGCGATTATTTATGAGGCATCTTTGTTGCTCGCATGCACACTATTACTTACTGTTTTGCCACTGCAGAGTTGGACAGCGAATTAACGAAATGACATTCATCAATCGTGATGTAAGTAAGCGAAACTTAGGCAAGAGTTTATTCCGGAATGTAATACGGAATGTAAAAAAAATGTTGCTACCATGGCGGTTCTCTTAAAACACTGCCCTCAAAACCCACAGAACCAGACTTTTGAATCTGTCAAAAGTCTGATGGGAATGTGAAAGCAAATGTGAGAATACCACATCCCTGTTATCTCTGGTCAAAGTCCCTTTCTGCACAATGCAGATCTCATGATCATTTCATTACATTTTCCACCTATTGCAAGATAGCTCTGGATCTCATTTCAACACAGTTGTCCGTGCCTCCACCGGAGAATATCATGCACACACACACACACACACACACACACACACACACACACACACACACACACACACACACACACACACACACAGACACACACACACGTGACGCCACACACCACACACACTACTGCCAGGCTTCCAGAGCACTTTGCATATATACGGGGCTTCCAGGCTCCTAATGTCGACTGATGTCCTCAATGGTGACAGCCGAGGGAGAGGGGGGGCATCACCATGGAAACCCTTAGGTGTCGCTCCCCGCTGTGTGCCAAGGTGGTCCCTGGCAGAGTCCCCCTGTCCCGTCCAACCCCCACCTCTGACAGGGCTGTTGCAGACCACCAGACCACCACATTGTTGCGGAGATGATTAATTACAGTCATGATGAAATAGGACGGCTGTGGAAATGTCACAGGGATGACACAAGCCTGTCACTGTGCGTGTGTGCGTGTGCGTGTGCGTGCGTGCGTGCGTGCGTGCGTGCGTGCGTGCGTGTGTGTGTGTGTGTGTGTGTGTGTAGTGTGTAGTGTGTGTGTGTGTGAGTAGGGAGGTATCAAACAGACGTCTGTGGAAAGGTTGTGGTCAGGGAGTGGGGAAGGGGGGGGCGGGGGGGGGCGGGGGGCATAGAGCACAAGATCTCTTCTGGGGGTCCGGGTCTGAAATGATGGCCACCTGCGGATTTTCATCTGCTGGCATCACACGGCTGCTCTTCGATAATGCCGGTGTTATGGTTTAACTGTTCTGGTGTTGCTAAGTGTTAAACTGTGTGATTGTTCGCTCTTAATTAAGATGGTTTACTCCCTCAATCTAGAATAATAATAATAATAAATGTATTAATTTGACTCCTGAATGGGGCAGCTTCCAATATAGATGATCAAGGGGATTTCTTTTTCGGTGTTCCCGTTCAACCTTCAGAAACAATGCTGATTTGTACAATATACAGGTATACATGCTCTATTGCATGCTAAGTTCAAAGCACTTTACAGTGAATGTGTTCAACCAGTGAACTAGCACTCTGCAAACACAAAATAATTTGTGATTTCTAATTTGTGGCAGGTCGGACATTAACCATGTTAATAAACAACATGGTGTGTTTATTTAATCTTTTACAATGGGTCGTGTGATAAGATCTCATAACTTCTGCTGGAGAGAAAAAGTGTTTAAACCATGTGTGTCCGTGAAAAGGAAGAGCGTTTTTTATCACTTGATGAAAAACATGAGGGACATTCTAGATTTCCCTGATGAATTGTTCCATTTACTGAAATAAATTGAATTGATGAAAAGGATCCCGGAGGAGCAGAGAATTGTCCAGGGCTAGATGAAAGCCTTCTTAGAGTCCCTATAGCCGCTAGCGGGAGCCTGGCTTATTTGTGTTACACGCTCTATAAAGATGTGCTGACAATCCTTGTTTATGTCTTTCTGTGGTGGGGAAACAGTCTTTTCCTTTTTTATACTAGGGGTTAATAGTGGGGACGCATGCACAATCGTTTGAATGATGTGTTCGATTTTGTTCATTAAGCTTTTGAAAGAAGCTTGTTTTTTAACATGCATAGGAATTTGACTCATTATGCAAAATATATATATTTCCCTTTTGATAATGTTATCTTGGTTCAATCTCTCGTAAGAGATGAACCACAAACAGTTGAAGCTGAACAACAGGCATAGGTAATTTGACAGCATGGTTACGGTAAACAGAATGTTAGCTCATTGAATAAAAAGAGAAGGATATTGCAAATTCACGTTGATGAGTATGTAAAGTAATCATCATGGCATGGGGAATCATATCACACGTGATCAAAGTCAAGTCAACATCTGTAGCCAGCTAGAATAATTTGTATTTTTTAATATGGTCCTCCTCAACATGCTTTCAAAATGTACATCTGCCTGTCACGTGTGTTGCTAAAGCTTATTGGAACTGTGCTCTTTCATGCAGGATAATATTCTGTGTCATGCGTCATACGTGCGCAGGAATGGCAACGAATTTTGAATCAGCTCTGCACAACTAAACATGATGCGCAGTTGGTCGCCTTGCGTTGAGACAGGAATCTTCAGGACCTTCAAGGTTGGGTTTAACAGCTGGCTATGAGGCTACAGACATTCTTGTTGTAAAATAAGCATCTTCAACTCATTCATAACTAACAGTACAGTACAAAACCTTTTTGTATACACGTTAACCAAGTGGCATAAAATCATTTTATAGATTATTTGCTTTAAGGACCAAAACAAGGCTTAACAAAGATCCTCTACAGTTTATCTGCCTGTCTCATACCCAAACTACAGGGTAGAATGGCTCCAAGGTAAGGGTGAAACAGGCAAAACTGTACACGGCCTCATTATCTAGTATGGGGACTTTCTAAGTCAATGTGAACAAGCATTGATCTTGTTTGCAAAACAAAAATAGCATCCAGGTAGTCTCAAACGTCCTTGACAAA
Organism: Gadus chalcogrammus; assembly: GCF_026213295.1. NCBI lineage: Eukaryota > Metazoa > Chordata > Actinopteri > Gadiformes > Gadidae > Gadus > Gadus chalcogrammus. The sequence continues at coordinate 17,325,240 of NC_079416.1, forward strand.
AAAAGTATGTGTACTTTCTTTGTCCGGTGAACTGTATATAAAACAATATGTTTTTACATTATAATCACTTTCATTTCAAACCTTGTCAACATCAAAGACATGGATTTGAGTGGAAGGTAATACAGGTACTTACAGATAAAAAAGTGGTTTCAGAATGTTAATTTTTTATATTTTACTTGCGTATTGGCAATGAGATTGCGTGCCCTGTGCTTTTGAAATTTTCTGCTGATAAGGAAGGTCATGGAGAAAGTAGGAAAATGGTGGGGAAGTTACCCAGGCACCCAGGTGATTAAAGAGGCGTAGTGTTTCATCTTTGAATGGTTTGAGTACGAAGGGGATATAGATAACCATCCCCACACCACTGCATACTGATGACCGGCTTGCCTTCTGCTTCGTTCGCTAAAATTATTCAGGTTTTATGCTAAAGAAATTATTATTCAAGGATGGGATATTTTTCTATTTACTCTTTTGATAATCAGTATTCTTCCACTCTATTCTAATTTCTTTCACATTGTTACGTAACAATTCTTTCATTATTTAACTCATTCAATTCTTTTAAAATGTTGATCATTGACATGCATGTGTGCATGCATTAAACTCATTGATTTAAAAGTAGGTCACATCCTACTTCTGCGTATTTATTTAATTCACATACAGATACGGATCAAGATCATGTATGTGTAAAAATTTATAAAGAAATGTGTTAAAAAAAATGAACTCATCCTCATTGTATCAACAAACTCCGTCGACCTCGCAACAAACTTGTGTTCTTGGCAACGGCAGTGAAAATAACGTTAGAGGCCGATGATAAAATAACGCAAATAATTATCAGCATTTGTGCCAGAGTCGTTCCGCAGCTCAAAGGGATTAGGAGAGAGGAGAAAGGAAACACACAGAAATCTGCTGTCCTATTCATCCTCCTGACCATCTCATCGGCAGCCATTAATCTTTGTGGAGAGGCCATGGCTGCACTTTTAAAAGAGCTGCTGACCCAAGTACAGGACGTTTTTCTGGGTCCGCCAAGCAAGGTTCTCTCCCGGTTCGGTAGCACCAGCAGTTCTCTGCTGCTTCGACTGAGGCCGTGTAGAGTTTTATGTGAGGAGGGCTGTGTGAGGGTTGGGATATTGGTGGAGGACGGGGGTACAGATGGGAATCAAACTGCAGCAGATGCACTAAGTGAAGGTAATATATTTGGCCACAGCGTTTATGCATTATAATAGAACCGTATAAAGGTAGGAATTCTAATGTCATCGGCGTAATTAGGAGTACTGCCGTGAGAAAAACCTTTGTCATCAACAATCTATTAAAAAAAGTGGAAACTTGAATCTCTTTTTGAGAGGTTGCATCAAAAAGAGATTGAGCTGTTCGCCCACAAAGAACTACAAACATACAAACTGATATTGAGGTACTCAAATTTTTGCAACTCTGACTGAAACAGAATAATGATAATGATAATGTTGATAATAATAATAATAATAATAATAATAATAATAATAATAATAATAATAATAATAATAATAATAATAATAATAATAATAATAAAAAAAAAAATAATAATAATAATAATAATAATAATAATAATAATAATAATAATAATAATAATAAAAATACTAATACAAATCTAATCTTCTTCTTCCATACATGGTTATTTTATTTTAAAAGTCACCCTGCGTCTCTTTCAAAACCCCGCCCTGGGTCGCCCCGGGCCCCTCCTGGGGCCGAGTACCCCAGGGGAGTCCTGTTACCCCGTCCAAGGTGGTTTTCATGAACCTGGATCAGAGCCCCCAGGGGAACTCGGGGGACCTCAGGGGACCTGTCAAGGGACCGTTGTCCTGGCAACCAAACATTAAAACAAAACCCCAACCTCTACCTTAAACCACCCCTAACCCCTTTAACTCCTCTAAATATCAGGCCACTCCGAGGTGGAGCAGCCCTGAGCTCAGACCTTCAGAAAACACTCCAACAAACAGCTTAGAACCGCAGACAAACTGCCCGCCGAGCAACAAGCCCGCCGTCCGCGCCGTCTTTCAGTCCAGACGGCACCCACTCAGCAGTGACTTCACCGTTTGATTAAACAGTAGTGTTGGATTGCATCTGCGTATTTCGGCTGAGCAATAGAGAGCCTGTGTAATTGTGCGTCTACAGGACTTGTCCAAACACCTCTGACTTTGGCACACCTGTTCTCACCGTTTTTCCAGATATAACGTTGTGTATAATATTTTAAAGATGTTTGGATGTCATAAATCGTTTTGCTAAACGTGCATTTTTAGTTGGCTATGCCACCACTGGTGTCAAGTCCGTAACAAAGGGGCTTTCTTCTCAGTTCTGACTACAACATTTAATGACATGGAATTATGCTTTAATTAACAGAAACGTCTGCACGCACACAGATGTCCCAAAGGATTCCCCAGCCCACATAGAACAGTGCAGCTCATGTTACTGTTAATAATGTAGTGGAGGCAACACTCAAATAGAGTAAAAGACAAGAGCCAGTGGGCCCAGATTTGGGCTCTTAGAGGGCCAGGTGAGTTCGGAACACAGCTTGGAAACACTGAGGGGCTTGTGGTGGAGATCATCAGGTTGAGAATGAGGAGGGGACATGGACCTCAGCTGGACGTCTTGCTGATGTTAAAGGGGACATATTATACCACCATGTGTGATTAGCCGTTACAAGCCTTTTTGAAAATCCACCAGCTTGTTACGTCAGAAGAGGCAGATTTTCAAAACGGCTTGTAACGGCAAATCTCACTCATACCTGGTGGTATAATATGTCACCTTTGAGTATAGTGAAGCATGAGAGCCAAGTCAAGCCACATTGCTTATATGCTTCATCTAAACAGTTTAAATAAAAATTATATGAGTGAATATAATATTGCCAAATTCTATGCCAAAACCGGTGCTGAATCTTTATACATATATAAATAAATATATACACATTATTTTATATATATATGTGTGTAAAACAAAGTTTTCGCATGGCTATCGATAGTGGATTAGGATAACGTCTAATAATATTGGACAGTTTTATTACCTTGTTATGATGAGTTGTACCTCGTGGAGAAACATGATGTTGGTCATCACATTGTTTCAGCCCCATGAACCAGCCATGAACCGCCTCCTCTGAGGCTCCATTGATAAACATGGACATGCCTCCATCCTTCTGGTCGGTGGGCAATGAAAACGTAACTGTACTTCTGGGCTGCTTTAATATTAACGCCAAGAAGTCATCCAGACTCTCCAAGAGAGACCTGAGCGTTGTCTCTGCAACGATAACTACAGGCAGTATATCAAATATTAATGGAAGAACTGCCACAAATCGAGTCAAGTAAGTCTAGCCTTCTAAAAGACTAGGCATATCCACCCCTTTTCTCTTTCTGTCTCTTCTGTCGCTCTCAACCTACTAACACGTTTTTACCTTCTCTCTCTTCCTCTGTCTCTCTGTCTCTCACTCTATCTTCCTCCTCTTCTTGCCAGTATCTCTCCTACTCTTCCTCCTCATAGCACTGCAACCCGACACAACAACATAAGGGTTCATGTTCAACATGTAATGTATCACCAATACGGCTTTAGGCGCGTATAACTCCCGTCTGATGAAGGCTGACCTCTGAACTTACGTGCAATGAAATCCCCTCCTCATGTGATTTGTGTTGTGGCATGCCAAGTATCCGCCATGAAAGGTCAATCAGGATAGGTCGCAGGGGGCTTTGATACTAAAGAGGCGCTGCCGTGACCTTCATGTTGGTGGCATTCGTGGGATGGGGGGGGGGGGGGGGTCATAAGGGCTGCCGGCGGCCATTATGATGTGCCGTAATGTAAACACAGTATCGGGGTCCGTGTACGGCTTATATCTGTGACTTCAGTGTGACTGTACAGTACACTGTAACTTTGAATCGCCCACGCAGGCAGAATTTAATGGCAGAAAGACACTTAAATACATATATCAATTTATTAATATATGCATCGATAAACTTAAATTACTATTGTTAAAAGCCAAAGGCTATTATGTCGCATTATAAAAAAAAAAGGTATAGCTTTATGCCATGATATTTACACCTCTTATGAAAGAATGCCAGCATCTGAAGGCTTCAAAGAGGATCCATTAGGACGTCATTGAGACAGTGTGGTGTGGGGGAACAAAAAAAAACGTTTGAATTGAAGCCGGACATGAGGTGCTAAGAGACCACATCTCTTCGAATGCCCAACCTGTGAAATCTATTTCCAAATCAAAGCCCAGATGAGAGGGACTATTGCTCCTGCACGCAGGGTAATGGCCCTGCACTGGCGCTCAAATGTCACGGCTACTCTTTTCCCAGGTGGGCCATTCCATCAAATAAAAGATGCTATTGCCTTTAGAACTCTCTCTCTCTCTCTCTCTCTCTCTCTCTCTCTCTCTCTCTCTCTCTCTCTCTCTCTCTCTCTCTCTCTCTCTCTCTCTCTCTCTCTCTCTCTCTCTCTCTCTCTCTCTCTCTCTCTCTCTCTCTCTCTCTCTCTCTCTCTCTCTCTCTCTCTCTCTGACCATCCCTAACTCTCCTTCTCTGACCATCCTTAATTCTCTTTCTCTGACCAAAACACCATAATGTTATATGGCACTGCCCTGGTAAATCAACAAAGATCTTCAAATGACACGCACACCCTGCTACAGATGTCACTTATGAGGATGACGTTTGAATGCACACAGGGCTAATTAGCACCGTAGCTAGCGTCTTAGCATTTAATCAGATATAACCAAAGAGATTACAGGAAGTAGGGGTTCCAGTTAAGGTAATTTAATCAATTCAATTTAAATGAAATGCATGAATTTCCTCTTCTCTAATAAAAAATGTACTTTCTGTTCTACCTACATTCGGTAATAGATGCATGGACAGCCTTCTGTACATGCATCTATTGTTTTAGCGTTTGGTGTTGTTTTTTATTCTCCTTTTTTCTGAACCAGCTGAGGGCAAACAGCTTGGCAAGGAATTGTTTACATGATAAAAAGGCAAGGTTATGTTGTCCGTACACAGGCAGCCACCTACTGATTTGCTTCCGCTGTTGCAGTCAACCACTGGGAAGAGCTTTTTGCGATATCAGCCAACTTTACCCAATTCATTTTGTCATTCAGGAACAGGACAGGGGTTAGAAGTCTTCCCACTTGTCAACTCAAGGATGTTGACTGGTGGGTAGGGACATTGGGAATTGAACCCAGAACCCCAAAAACATTTTGTCAAACAACCCTTATTGAATGGCCAAGCACCCTTATAGAGCAAGTTTCTAGAGGACTTCTCTTGTGACATATGGAACTTCTGCCTCTCTAGTTGAGGTGAATGAAGAGATTGCGTGTTGGCATGTCGGATCAAGCAGGAGCAGTTGCAGGTGGCTGGCTGTTAACCAACTGCAGATGTTGATTTCGTGTTCAACAGGCGGAACAGTTTTTAGTCTTCCCCGATGAAAGCAGCCAAAGGACAGCAAGACAGACGCGATGATGGGGCCAGATCTCTGAGCTCCTTCATTATTTTAATTTTTATTGATATCAAATTATGTGTTCAGTGTTTTTGTATCAGCACAGGATAAACGCCTTGATTGTGTTTCCTATCACTTGTAAGAAATCTCAGTTAGAGAGAGTAGAGATTGGTTTTATAGGGAGCCTATACATGTGGCGCGTGGACAATTCTCTTTATAGGAAAAGTCAAGGTGTCGTCTGGTGTTTATTTCTGAATGAACACATGAACACAATATGTGCATGACTACACCTTGATTATGATGTGGCAATAATCTTTCACAAGATGCATCGTAGTCATAAGTGTCCTCACAATACGTGCTGATTTTGTGCAGTTCGAGGAATAGCGATGCTACAAACTGTACCGTACTGCTGAAAAGAGGACTGACACCTCTCGGTGTCAGTCAATCCCCAGCCACAAGACGTAGATCAGCACAACCCCCTGTATGCCAGTATATGTTAACAGCATCATTAACATTGCCGGGGGCTTTTCACTTTAACAGCCTCTGTTCCCAACCGCTTGCGTGAAGTGCACACGTCCTCAGTAAAACCGTTGAGGAAATCTATTTATTTTTCCCCATCATGATTTTTTTTGCCATGTCGGCTGATCCTGGATGCATCGATAGACATGCACATGAATCTCACTGAACCGACATGTTTATTCCCCTTGCTAAGCTGGTGTAATTGGTTGGGAATTGGTTAGCGGTACTCCACAGGATGATCAGGTCAAGCGGAGGTTCGAGCTATAGACTTAGGATGTGACGCCGGGTATTCCATAGGCCCTCAACCTCCCAGCTGAGGCTGAAAACAGCCAATAGCAAGTTAGTTAACACGCTGGGCAAATCGATCTAGAATGTATTACATATATGAACAATGCAAATAGATGTATCTATGCAGCCATACAATCTTTCCTTTCCTCTTCTATTTGTGTTCATTATTTTGTTCTCCTCTCAACTTCTCCTTCTAATTGGGGTTTTGGACAGTTATGGAAACAGCTTGCAAAATAAACCCCTCTCCCCTTCAGTTTTAAATGCCAAATCATGCATGAGTCTTAAACTCGTATTTTAAGACAGCTGATAATAAAGCATGCCAGAAACAATCATTTTAAGTAACTCTGGATGAATTTTCTGTTGTTTGTTTGTTGTTGGTATTCACGTTTTGTCATTTCAGTCTAAAATAAATTACCGCCAGTGATATAAATGTGTCAGGTTAAGTGTTCAGAGGGATCGAGAACTAGATGGACCCAGGCGCCAAGGGCTCCGACCCACAGATACAGGTGAAGAACAGCCCAAACAGAAAAGTAGCATTAAAACAAGTCCAACAAAAAAGTTCAGACGTGGAACAAAAGACAGATCACAAAATATGAAAAAGAAAAATGCGAGCAAGGCAGGCTATTCCTAGGCTCGTTATCCAAAAATGCAGAAACAGAATCATGGTTCAGGCAGGAACACCACAAACTTATTGGCAGGTAGTAAAACAGAAAAACAAAAACTCATAATCACGCAGAAGCTTTGATGAAGCCGAGGTCAGAGACAGGGCATGAAGAGAGCATCTCAGAACAAGCACCAGACATACGATGATCTGACAAAGAGGCACAGACAAAGCAGGGTATGAAATGGCTGGGTATTACAATTAGGACTGGAAAAGGGTGAGGGCCGAAATTGGCTTGAAATCAGAACATGCGTATATATTTCCAATACCACCGTTCCCCAACACATCCGCTGAGCCAGTGGCTGGAAGCGTGGTGGTTTTCTGAGTACACCTCTGTGTTTTTGGGTGAGTGTTTTCCACATGCGCCTTGGATAGGGCCTTCGACTGAGGCAGGGCTACAAAGCAGGCCACTCTCATCAACATGACACTGCTGTCTGCTGGGCAGCTGGCCCAAACACCAAGGAAGAAGAAGGGAAAAACAAGCCCAGCAATGACCAAAGGGAGAGACATTAAAAACAAAGGGACTAAGCAGGGGATAAACCAGGTTAGTATTAGCCTGGGGAGAACATGTGTGCAATAGAATGACACTGTTTAGGACTTTGGAATACATCTTTATCTTCTATCATATTGTTAAAACAAAATATCACAATACGACACATTACAAAGCAATGTTGATATCATACAATCCAATCCAATATGATATGTGACGATAAAATACATTATGGCTATCATACAATACAAAACAATACAATACAATAGCACAACAACATGGCACAATTAACTCAGCCACAGGTACAACAAATACAAAAACGGGTCGCGATGCTACTTGAGACTATAATTTGCCGATACTTGAGATGAGAGCGTCGACACTGATGAGTCATCTCAATTAGTAGGTGATTATACAGCGAACAGCAGAGGGTATTGAGTGTGTTGAGAGACTCTGGGAAAGGAGCAGTATTGCTTTCTGCTGATTAAATTGGCCAATTGGGAGATAAACAGGTCACTGTGCTCCACTGTAGAAGAGACCTATAGCACAGAATTAACAGTATAAGGACATCTCAAAGAGACATAACAATAATGTTATTTGATATTTTGGTTCGAAAATCGAGAAAATCACCCAATGATTGTCTTTGGGCATCCAAAAACCTACAGTTGCAAAACAAAAGGAAGTTTTCTCTTTTGGGCCGAAATAACTAACATTTCCTGAATGCATGTTGCAGAGGTAATACTTATTTACCACGGCTAGTATGTCTGGCAGCAATCAATGATCTGTCCTTTTCCTCCTACTAAACTAATTTTCTCCCTCAAGGTGATCTATTCATTTGTATTGTTAATGTTTTCCTTGAATGTTGGCTCCATCTGCTGGTACCAATGCTAACATTCCCACATAGGCCTAAATTGTTCAAGCATGCTGAAGAACACAGAGTAAATGCAAATGTCTCATGAATTTGATGTGACGAAAATACAGAGAGAAAGGTGATACTTTAATGAATGTCGTATGGGGGATCTACAGGGCTTCTGTAGCATACGTCAGAACATATGCCAGACACAGCTTACTTCATAAAATACGAGAGGTCATCTGAAGTGCACGGCTTTGACGTAGCCTCAACCTAAACGTCCTCGCCCAGATCACATCACATAAAAGCCCACTCTTGGATGGAGAGAAATAGCTCTAGGATAAATAGAACCTCGGCACTCGTTCCACTTTTTTTTTTCCTACATCGAGGTCTCTTGGCTGTGCTTCCACGTTGCCTTGACGACCTTATGCCATTATGTCAGCAGTACAATATGCCTCTGTCTCGGGGCTGAGCACATCTGTTTAGTTGGTTTAGCTTGGTCTCTCTCTCTCAGAGGTCTCGCTGCTGAAGTTTCCTTAGACAACTCTGTTTAATCTAAGAGAGTGACGCTGAGAGGACTTGCGCTAAAAGAGATGGATGTTTGTTAAAAAAATAACATAGGTCAGGGTATTTTTCTTTTTTTGTGTCTAACAGTGCACCGTTGTTCACTGGAAGCTATGTGTATGTGTGTGTGTGTGTGTGTGTGTGTGTGTGTGTGTGTGTGTGTGTGTGTGTGTGTGTGTGTGTGTGTGTGTGTGTGTTCATGTGCGTGTGTGTCTGCAACAAAATACTTTATGACTGCTGTGGGAATCACTGCTTTGAAGTGAGGAATTCTGTCTGCTTTCATCTGGAAGAAGGGCACTGGCAGGGGTTGGAGCTGCTGGTAGCTGAGAGAGGGTTAAGAGTCATCTTGTAATGGGGTTGAGGATTAAGGTGAAGAAGTCTGCGTTTGGAAGGGCAGTGAAACTGGTGGCTTCCATTAAGGTTGTGTGGAAGTGATGCCTCTTTATGTCATGCCTCAGGAGCAATGTTATATCTCCTTCCCTCTACATACTGTATGTACTTTTGAGCAAGAGTCGGTCAGCAGTTTGTTCACGAGTACCTATCAGAGGGTCACTTTTTTGTGGATATTGAGCAGACTTATGAGAATTATGAAAGAACATCTTTGTCAGATGGAATATCATTGTAATGTGGGATCAGTTGTAAGGGGAACTAGGATTTACTTTAATTAGTCTCTCAATTGTATTCAACAGAGCTTCATTGACATGGAATATAAAAAATACATTGACTCATAAAGTAAATATTATATAAGATGCGTAACTTTCTCTTCATGGAAAGTGCTGGGTAAATTATAAACAGAAAGAGCTGTACACCCAGTCATTAAAAGTATTCCAGCCAGCAGCACACATTTTCCTCAAATTAAGGGGAAGTCGGAAAAACCACAGTTATTCCACAGCCTGGGCCTCCCCCTTCCCTCTCCTTCCCTCTCGTCTCCTCTCTTTCTCCCCCTCTCTCTCCCCCTCTCTCCCCTCCTTTTCTGCCCGGTCTGGAAGCTGTTGAGCTGTTCTCCAGATGTTGCAGTCTGAAGGCTTGGCTTGGTACAGCCACCTCCGCGCTGACGTTGCAACGCAACGGGGGGAGGCCAGAGGGGGACTCTGTCCGCACTCCACTCCGGGGCACAAACATGGCAACACGTGATTTAAGATTTCAAAACAAACCTGTCATTAAATAACACTAAAACACATGGAAACATGTGATCAAAGATATCAAGAACAAGGCAAGATGGGATTTAAGATTACAAAACAATCATGTGATTATATATCACACGATAAACATGGCAACATGTGATTAAGGATTATAAAACCGACATGGCAACAAGTGATTAAATGTGGCAAAACGCACATGTGATTAAAGATTAAGATTAAATAAACATGACAACACATGATTTAAGAATTCAGAACAAAAAACAAACAATCCAACATGTGACGAAAGATTTTTTTAAAAACATGGCAACATGTGAAAAGAACATGACGTTTTAAAGCAAACCAAGATGTCAACGTGTGACTTCTCAGGCTTCTGACGATTTAAAGAGCAGAGCAGTTTTCCTGAGTAACTCAGTACCCAGGACTGTCCTTACAGTTTGCTTTACAGTGCAGGGGACGGCTGCAGCTCTAGCTTCTGCTAGGGGGTCAGTGATCAGGGTCAGGCTCCAGTGTGAGAACAGGTTGCACAGCTGTTTGATACACCACAAACGTGTGTGTGGGGGGGGGGGGGGGGGGGTGAAGGAGAGCGAGGTAGCGAGCGAGAGAAGAGAGATAGGTTAGAGAGGGAGATAGAGCTAGGTGTTAAAACAAGACAATAAACAACTCCTTCAGTGGGGTTTTGGGACTCCCCCCCGCTCTTTTGTTACGTGCAGACGACCCAAACTCAAATCTTACTGAGGAATCTCTGAGGGGTAGGCCATGCTGATGGAATGGAATGGCAACCCACCTCCTATACTAGTACTCAAGGCTTCAGTAGTAATCATTCACACACACAGAGAGAGAGAGAGAGAGAGAGAGAGAGAGAGAGAGAGAGAGAGAGAGAGAGAGAGAGAGAGAGAGAGAGAGAGAGAGAGAGAGAGAGAGAGAGAGAAAATCATTAGCCACACTGTTAGTCGAACATATAGGAATTGACCCTGAAAGATGCATTATTTTTGTACATGCATTTAATACTGTAGCCTTTTGTATTGCATAACTCATTTCCATGTACTGTGTGTTGTGCGGTTGTAATGTAGGCTAATTATGACATATTCTAATGAAGGAGGAGGAGTTTTCTCCCCGGGTCGTTTGAGACTAAACAGTTATGTAACTGCTGGTGTCCTTCTGCGCCGCCAGTGCGCATTTCTTTGGAGTTCTGCGCTCTGGAGTTGCTATATTGGGAATCCCTCTTCGGGGATATTCGAATTCGGGAACATGTTTCTTTACAGGACCGTATATTTTGTCTGCTACATGCAAACGTCAAGGATGAACGCAGTGTCTGGAAAAGACCAGCTATTTGGCTGAATTGCGCACGGAATTCGAAAAGTGATTTAAAGGCTTCTCGGATTAACGTTATTAACTTTCTCTCGGTCGTTGGAAAGTTAATGATCAACCCCTGCTCGACAACTTCGTTGGGCAGCCAGTAGATTCAATGTAAACTATAAGACATGGGTAGCAGTCTGAGTCTGAGCAGAAGTAAAAAGATCGCACCTGTGTGTGTGGTCGAAATAAACGTTTCCAAAAGAGAAACCGAGTCGCCGGAGGAAACAGTCGCCCCTGCTCCGAGATCTCCCGGGGATGTGAGGAATTCTTTCAGGCGATTTAAATTCCCAAACTTTACAAACGGTAGCAACTTTTCCAAAGTGGACTGTAGAAGACGCGGATCGCCTCGATCCACCGAGAAGGATGATGAACATCGAGGGAAACCGGAGCGAACTCCTGCTGCTTGTGATGATGAGCATGGGAATATTTCTAAAACCAAGAATGGACATAATAAGAAGTCTTTCGTCAGATCCAGGACGTACGGCCTGTGCACTTTTAAACGAGTCAGCTCCAACACGGAGTTAAACCCCACGACGACTCCATCGCAAGCGTTCACTTCCAGCAATGAGTCGCGTCGCCAAGAATGTGGTTGGGAAGACGTAAACAAGAATGGGAACAGTGTGTTCAGCCACGTGAGGAAACACGCACCAGCCGCAGGCTCCGACCACGAGCACAGAGTGAGTGATTAATTGGGTTCGGTTAATTAATGAATGAACAGAAACATTCAAATCAAACATTTATGTAAGGCATAGGGCTTACATCATTTGGCAATCAATTGATCGATATTGCACGTAAGGTACCCAATATTGTGATTCTATGTTTTAATATGTAACTTACTTTATGCTATTTTTTGTGATTCTATGTCTTTCCAGGGCTTGGGTCCAAGTCGTTCTTGTGTGGAACAAGTTCTCAAAACAGGAAACGACTCGTAAGTAGGCCAATGTTCCATTATCTTATTAATAATTGATTATCAAGATGAGTTGTGCGCACAGGGGACTTCTGTAGTAAAAAGTCTGATCCCACAGCAAAATAAAATAAACATTAAGGTATTCCAAACCATTAGTACCTTTCCATATCATTTTGCGACTTATTGGTGTTTGGATGCTTATTTATCTGTATTTTGTGCCTCATAAATCATAAAGCCATTGCATTTACGGTAGCCTAGATTCGATATGGACTTAACACACATGAAAACGAGAAAAAAAGTACTCTCTCATTTCCGCCAGATCTTTTGCCAACTGCCTGAACACCCCAGTGACCACGCCCGTCATTCTGTATGATGGCTCTGAGGAGGAGCTGATGGATACTATCGAGAGGGAATTCAGCTGATCCCCACCCCTGATGGTCATGAGAGCGCTTCCATCTCTACACACCGTCTTTGGAAGTGATCCTCAAAGTTATTCAAAGATTCATGTTGTTATATTGTTTCTCTTGTCAAATTCATGGGTGTGCGTAGACCACAGACTCCTGGATTGGATAGTTAATAACTATCCAGATTATTATTATTATTTTGAATATTATCGCCGAACACTGGGCACACTAACAATAATGTGTCCGAACTCGCGACAGAGACAAGTGACTGTTCTATGATTTGTCCCCCAGAAGGCTTGAAGCACTCACATATTTGTTACCCATTGACTTGTGTTACCCATTGACTGCTTGTCTTTCACTTGTCTGTTATGACAAACCCGTTTGAAGAACTTTACTTTTTGGCTTTTTATAAGGGCAACATCAATTCAACACAATTAAAGTATGGTCTAGTAAGATATTGCATTAACTTCAAAGTTCTAGATACTAATGCAGCATTGGCTTTTCCGTTTTATGATAAGTGGCCACTGCTGTGCAAAGCGGGTATGGGTAGGATTATTTATTTAACGTTTGTTCCCTGACCATGTTTCCTCAACTCCTTAAAAGGAATGTGTGGCCGTGGAGAGATGTAAGAATGAGCTCAGAATCAAGGCTCAGTCTTGGCAGCTGTGCTTCTGCTGCTTATGCAGTCTTCGAGCTGCTAGAGATTATTTAGCTCCGTGTTGACATGAAGGTTTACTGGTACCCAGTGGAGGTAGCATGAACTACATGTGGCTCTGTTAAAAAATGCAATACAGAGAGTTCAGATAATCTTTCAGCTTTACAGTAAAGCAACTGCTTTGGTTATATTATAGTATATTCTCCAACTTCAATATTGTAAAAAGTGTTTTTTATATACAGCATATATAATTGTCAAATTCTGAACATTGAGATGAGGGTATGTTTCAGTGAGAAATTAATTCTGCAAACATTTTGGTATTAAAGTAAAAGTTTTACTAGATACCTGTTAAGATCTGACAATACATAAAACTCATGTGCCATTTATTTAACGCAGGCAACATAAAATATTTTTTCTTTCAAAAAATACAAAATAGATGGCACAATATAAATAAAACAATAAAATATATAATTTCCCCCCAAGTTAAATACAACCCCAGATTCTAAGACTTGATTTTAAAAGAAAGTAGCAATTATAAACCAATATAGAGCAGTTAAGAGAAAAATCATTCAAGTAGTGTTCTGTTCTTCGGTGGCCTGTAATAACTCATTCTCCTGTGCACTATGTGTTGAAGCTTGGAGGGCAGGAGAGGAATCTGGTCTCCAAGCATCTTGCATATACTGACGTTCTTAGCAATGTAATCCACACAAGACCTACCAGAGAAAAAACTGTTAGGAAAGCCGGTTCCAGTATTTTGATTAAAAAAGTAGCACGGCTATTTTTATTATATTGTCTTCAAATATATATGTATATATTTTACCTGAATAGAGGATATGGCTCGGTCTGAAAAACTAGTGCATCATTGCAATGACCCTGGAGAACAATACAGATGAAGAAGTGGTTAGGGTTTTCTTGTTTTTATGATCAAAAGGCTTTATGGGATGTTTTTTTACTCTTATGTATTCATGAAAAGCCCTCTACAATGTTGGTAATAAATGCATTCAAACTCTTAATGCATAATCTCAATGTTATTCTGCAAAACATTACTGAGACAATTTTCCAAAGCACGTTTTCTTTTGAAAAAAAACTGAAACGGTTCATCCTCTTATATTCTGAAAAAAACTAAATCATATATTTATTTTATTTTTTTATAGCCTTCTATCCCTCCGATCGATAATCAGGGAAATACCTACTGTATCAACTAGAAGTATGTAGTCACAACTTCCACCAAACACGATCACATCGGAGTCCTTGCCTGCACTGGCTGTGTGCCACAACCTTACACACGAGGGGGGAAAAAACACCATCAGAATTTACACTAGAAATGGTTGCTGTTGATCCTAGACTATTTTAGTAGATGTTTGCAATGGGATTTATTTTTACAATGTAGTGACCTTTAACACATGTGAGCAAACTGAAGTGAGATCACTGAATATGTGCGGTCAGATTGTACTACCTTGGCTTGTTCTCGTAAGGGTGGCTAATCTCCTGCCATTTCTTTGTTTCAACATTAAGCAGCCAGCCGTCACCTAAAAATTGTATAATAATAACATATTTTGCTATCCAACAGATCAAACCAAAATAGTTTTGAAACAGCTCATATGATCAAAACAGCTTTCGAAACATATAGGTACTGATAGGTGTGGTATTACTCATTGGTTTGCAGTCCACACTTAGTCCTCCAAACAGGAATAAGGAGCTATCAGCAACCGCAGTGAGTGAATGCCAAGATCTGCCTACTGGAACAGCTGAGAGCGGGGAGACTCTGAAAAAAAGTAATTTCAACAAATTACTCATCTAGAGCTAGACACATTATAGACACACACATCATAATATTGCATGTGTATTGACTCTGGATTTCAGGGCTTTGGATTTTAGGTAAGATTAGAGAACGTTATTGTCCATCACCTTGACAGAAAACAGTTTGGGGTGATAGTCTTTGTTTTGCACAAGACAGTGGAGACAGACAGGAAAGGGGGTGAAAAGACAAGAGAGATTGACATGCGTCGTAGGAACAGAGGTCAGAATCTAATCCAGGTCACTACAAAACGAGCGTCACTAAAACAAGCATGTCTATCAAAATGTTATGGTTGGTTGACCCCAACATACATTTCCGCCCATGTCCATGTCTCAAGGTCCAAACAGTGGACATCATTGGTCCTCGTTTCCTATCATGAAAAACAGGATGTTCAAAGGCCACTTTCAGTCATTGATTAGCAATGTGTTTTGAGGGAGAGAAAGTGTCAAACGCAACCTACCATCACTCTTCCTCCACAAACGTATCCTTTAGAACCCAGGGTGGCGCTGGCATGGGCAGCCCTGGGGGCGGGGGGGCGGCCCTGTCCACAACCAAGACAAACCAATCTCAACAAGTCTTCATCGTTTACTTCTAGCTTTAACCACTTTTATTCTTGATTTTTTAAGTCAAGTCCATTGTATTTGTATGGCACAATTCTGAAAGTTTTTCACAGGCCGCACTATATGGCAGCCCCCTAACCTGAAAACTCCAATAAAGCAATTATAAAGGCTTAAACACTGTGAAATTATTATATATCATCTTATTTATATAATACATTGATTTACTAATAATTTCAGGGTACATTTCGAATATATGTAATATTATACCAATTTTTGGGGCTGGATTTTGATCCTGTACCCCTCACTTTCGGGGAAGAACTCAAAGACCCAAACAGAAAAAAGGACAAAGTATTGACTATTGTAGTCAGTCGTGCAATTGACTATTGGAGTCAATACTTGGGTGAACCTTGGGTGAAAAAAAACATCTTGGAGATTACAACAGGTGTCGATAAAGAAGTTTGGCGAGTTATGAATCTGTTCGAATCCTTTGCATTCAGGACATTTTGTTCTTAGCCCAACGCCAAACTTGTTTGGAGCAGCAGGTAGCCAGTCGTCCATTCATGATCACAGCAACACACTTAAACAGAGACAGCGTTATAGTAAGGAGGACATACATTAGTCTGGGGCTCCGTCCAACTGGCATGATTGGGGTCGAACACATGGACTTCGTTGTTCCAGCCCCAGTAGACGTCGTCCACCTGGTGGTGAACCAAACAAGGAAGGGTGAGATATAATGGAAGTATCTGGTCCAATTGGTGGATCTGTCCGGACAGAGATCCTATCCCAACCAGGGCTGATGTAAACCGCCATTTGGCTTTTCGATGAATCAACAATAAACCATTCATAAAATCAATGCCATGAAATGCCCATAACAAGTTACCAGAGCCCAAAGTGATATCTTTCATTTGCAAGGCGTAATCCAGCAAATGTTGGTCGTTTTACTAGATGAGCGACAAATTTACGAAGTTATAATAAATATATTTTCTGTCAATCAATGAATCAATAAATCAACGGTCATTGTCCCCTTTTCCCTGAAATAGGGTCCCGAGTCTACCAAAGCACATATATTTGCATACCCACGATGCCTCGTCCAGGATGAAGTTGCTCCTGTTGATGTCATTTCGTAGTTTGTGCCCATATCCTCCAAAGAATGTGATCCTATTACAAAAAAACATATTTGTCCATAATTTAAGATTGAAGGGATGAATGATGATGAATTAAAAAAAGAATAAGGTCAAAATGATGTTTTGGATGAGCAAGAACCAACACACACACACACACACACACACACACACACACACACACACACACACACACACACACACACACACACACACACACACACACTTATAAACTATTATTAGTATACTTTTACAACAACACAGCATAATTTGAAGCTCAACGTTTTGCAATCGCTGGTGCAATCCCATTGGTGATAGAAAATTATTAATACTACCACCACTTTCTATTATTGAGTTGAACCATGGAAGCAGAGGTGAAAAACGGACTGCGCTTTGATACTTGGAGAAAGTTATCTGCACAGACCTGCCACCAAAGACCCAGCAGGACAGTTTGTCTCGAGGTGAGGGAGGAGCACCAGACGCTTTAGAGATCTTCTTCCAAGTGTATTTCCCATCCAGAAGGTTGACACTGTATATCTGTTTGACAAATATTGAAAGGATTAACAGGCTGAAGAGGCTACCCTAATGTGTCTTTACTATTGATTTAACCCATTTAGCTTCCTTTCCTTTTCTTCAAAACTGTACTGTATACATTGTATATTGTATCTATTATTTTAATTGTGATGTCCACATTAAATTGAATTAATAAAAAAATAAAATGTTTAACGAAATAAATGAAGTTACTGCAGACCGGCATTTTGATACCCAAACTGAGTTTTAAATCCATTTTGAACCCACCTCATTGGTCTGGCCATTGCTGTCACAACCTCCAAATATGTACAGATGTCCATTTAAAGAGCAGCCACAGGTGCCTGACATGGCTGGTGGCACATCTCCCCTCATGGAGGACATTTCCCTTCAGAATAAGGGAAGGGACTTGATGATTTTGAATATGAGGTATGTGAAACACGAAGAACATGTATGCCTGGGCAGCCAGGTGGCTTAATATGGACATGCATTCATTATAATGACAAAGCATTCTTACCATAGGCCTCGGTCCATGTCATAGATCCAGATTTCAAAATTTGGTAGAAAAACTTCATCGTCAGCAATTGTCTGTACAATGATAAATAATAAGGTTAGCTGTGACAGTGGATTTTAGAAGTTTATGCTTATATTTCCACAGATTAAACAATATATGGAGGACAACGGCAGATAACTTCGATTTAAAATCGATGACGAAAAAGCAAAACATTAAATAATATCAGTGTCTTTACCACGTAGCCTCCCCACACGTACAGGAGGTTGTCTTCCACTACAGCCGTGTGTCCACTCCGCTCCTGGGCCACCAGTTCTGAACGATGCCTCTCAGTCATGTCTTCGGCTGGGGAGATAGAACACAACTATCTATATAATCACCTCAGTCTGTACAGAAAACATGCCGATTACATATAGACTTTTCGGTCAGTCAATAATGAATCGAATTGGAAAAGCCTTGTCGGGTTGTGCAAAAACAAGCCAATTTTGACAGCAATGGTTGACAGAAATGCCAAGGTCTAAAACATTATGGCCAGGTTTTGTTGTTTTTGTGTTGTGGTCATTCCCCTCGTCATAACTCGAACACCAAGACATACTCACAATCGACAAGAGTCACAAAATAAACATCTGCACAGGAAATATAACACTATGTAGTTGTGTTTTCATAGCCATTGGATCGCAGATCGATTTGAAGGACTGCGATTAGCACTGCCTTCGTTTTTTTTTTTGCGTTGTTGTCAAACAGCCGAGGTCTTCAGAACGGAAGTGATGAAACACAAGAGGAAGCGCGTATTTAGCGCCAAAGCTTGAGTCGGTAGCCGAAGCCCGTAAACATGGATGTTCTTCGCAAAATTAAGACAAAAGTTTCCGCAGACTTCAAGATGCGAGGACTCATGCTTCGTCCGTATGTATTGCATTAGCTGCCGTTATTTTGATATGTTTTCTCATTAAAGAAGGCATTTCACCAAGAGTATCCCACAATGACAGCTTTAAATGGTGGCAATAATGTTTTCTACACAATCCTCTCAACTGCTTGACACCTTTATTATTGTATCCGCCGCTTTACACATATCAATAGTTCAATGTATGGGGTTTGTGTTTTTATATCAGTGTTAAAAATGTTCATGGAATGTTCCATTATTACAGAGATGCTAGTAAATACCTTGTGGAAATCCTGGAGTCTGTCAATCCAAACGAGCTGGAGGATGTTATTGAAAAGATATTGGATGCTGTGGAAAAGCAACCACGTAAGTCTAGACTCTCAATGATTTGTCTTAAACATGTATGCATTTGTGATGTATATAATGATGTCCAAATTTTCATTGCAACAGTTTCCTCTTCTATGATCGAGCTGAATGTCATGGAAACTGCTGTTCAGGACTGCAGTCAGTCGTGTGATGAAAACATGTAGGTCAATGTTATTCTTTCATGTAATTAATTGATGACATTACATTGTTACACTACATGTAATAATAACTCACTATAAGGCAGTGGCCATTACAGTGACAACTATCCTGAATTGATTGATTTAAAATGATGCCCTGTGGATTGATTTCTATGTACAGAGACAATGTGTTCAACATTATTGGAGCATTTGATGTGCCCAGATACATCTACAGTGTTGAGCGGAAGAAATTTGTACCGTAAGTTAATAATTTCACTAATGATGTCCATTCAATTATCATTTAAAATCTTGTAAATGTACATACTTTTTTATAAAGAATAGTGCTAATATCATTCAGTGCTGATCAGGTTACTGTTGACTTATATTTTTACCTTTTGACTTTGTCCCACTCAGCATCAATATGACCAAGCATCCAGCTCCCAGTCTGTGTGGTGTAGCAAGGGACAAGGCTGAGCTTTTCAGAGAACGCTACACCATCCTACAACAGGTTTGAATTCATTCAGTCTCTTTATGTGCGTGTTGCTATATATGCCGTCTCGAACGTCTGCTATCTA
The DNA here is from genome assembly GCF_026213295.1 of Gadus chalcogrammus. Classification (NCBI taxonomy): domain Eukaryota; kingdom Metazoa; phylum Chordata; class Actinopteri; order Gadiformes; family Gadidae; genus Gadus; species Gadus chalcogrammus. The sequence goes on from NC_079416.1 coordinate 17,344,988, forward strand.
TTGGTTCTGCAGTTAAAAAAACCTGTCTATTATTCATGCCATCAATGTAAGTACATATCTTTGTTTATTTCTAGCGAACACATCGACATGAGCTCTTTACCCTACCGGCGATAGGCTCTGCCGTCGACGAGAGTAGAAACAAGTTCCAGGTAACGATCCCAAATACAATAGGTTTTGCTGATTGTTGATCATCTCCTCTTTTTCATTTAAATGCAGTGAACTGTATTTCTGTGGCTGTGCTGTTTGGTTTCTAGCTGAAGACCATTGAGGCGCTCTTGGGCAGCACAGCGAAACTGGGAGAGGTCATCGTGCTGGGGATGATCACGCAGCTGAAAGAGGTAGGCAACTGACACCGGCCTATTCTCACTTGTATAATATCCATATCATTTTAGTATATTTAGAGATTAGTAAAATATACAGGCATTAATATTAATCTACTCTTTTTTTAGGGTAAATTCTTCCTTGAGGACCTCACTGGTACCGTACAGCTGGACATGTCCAAAGCAATATCCTTTTTCCACATGCCAGAACTAAAAATCATTTTGTAGTTTAAAATTGTCTGTCAACATGATATTTAGGCTTGTGAGACTCATGTTATTGTTTATAAATTATTATTATTATTTCTGAATCATCCATACTAATAATAGTTCATTATTTCCATGCTATCAATGTAAGCACACACTTAACCCTGCCTATACCAGTTCCATAATGGCCTGTACACAGAATCCTGCTTTGTGCTAGCAGAGGGTGAGTAGAAACCACCCAACCTCATATTATGGTCAAGGCAATGAACCCTATTTGTGTTTTTTTTTAAGCATTAGCTGATGTTTTACTTTGTCTCCTAAAGGCTGGTATGAGGACTCGTTGTTCCATGTCAACGCCTTTGGCTTCCCACCTACAGAACCTTCTTCAACAACTAGGTTGGTGTTGGTATTGGTATTGGAACTCGTATACCATGTATTGTTGGGAAAAAAACATAATATGTCTCCTTTAACATCTGTCCTTAGTCAAAACTGTAAAGTGTGCTATTTTACCTCCAGAGCTTACTATGGAAACTTGAACTTCTTTGGTGGCCCGTCAACAACGTCAGTCAAAGCGTCTGCGAAGCTGAAGCATTTGGAAGAAGAGAATGAGGACGCCATGTTTGTAGTCCTATCTGATGTGTGGCTGGACAGTGTTGAGGTGATGGAGAAAATTCACACCATGTTCTCAGGTACTCGTTTTGATTGTATGATTTTATATAAGATATGCATTTTATTAAAATGCATATTTGTATTGTCTTATTTACCTACACATTTTAGTAAGAAAGTTAAGTTAACCACTCCAACATGCACCGAAGCGTAATTTTTCTGTGTTTAAGGTTATTGGAGTCATAGGGTTGAAGAAGCCACATTACAATCATGCGAATGAATATTCTGATACAAACCTATTGTGTGTGTGTGTGTGTGTGTGTTTTTGTGGTGTAGGCTATGCTACAGTGCCTCCTACCTGTTTCATCTTTTGTGGAAACTTCTCCTCTGCTCCCTATGGGAAAACACAGATCAAATCACTCAAAGGTGAGCGAGATGATTAATAATCGAATAGGTAATTAAATATAATATAGTATAGTCTTTGAGAGATGCAATAAAGGGAAGTGACAATACACTCTGTTTTCAGAATCTTTGAAGACTCTTGCTGATGCAATCTGCTCCTATCCCAGCATTCACACCAGGTATTGTAGGTTTGAAATTGACATATCTTGCTATTCCTATTATGGTTAATATTGGGTGCATATCAGAAGAAGGTTAGCCAGTAACAATTTCAGCCTACACCACCGAAACTCAAAGATAAACCAGAATCTGTTGCAATGTAGACAACATATCAATAAATAGCTTCTTAAGGGAGCTCCTGGATGATATATACTGTATAAATACAATATCATTTATATTTATTTCTCTTCAAACCACAGTAGCCGCTTCGTCTTCGTACCAGGTCCTGAAGACCCGGGCCCCAGCACAATTTTACCACGGTAAACATTTCGACGTCATTATCTGTTTGATTGAATGACAAATGTTTTTCGTGAACGTCTAAACACTGCATGCTTTTTCTTCTCCCCAGGCCTCCGTTGGCTGACCACATCACGGAGGACTTCCGAGAGAGGGTTCCCTTCTCTGTGTTCACCACCAACCCATGCAGGTAGGATTATGGTCACTGGTTATTTTGGTGGTTATCAGACACCAGTTTACATCATGAATCACATGGCTACTCTATTGACTGACAACATCAACGTCTTTACTTCAAAAACATCTCGGCTGGGAATTTAAAGAACCAGTTGCTTATTATAATGCTCATTAACAGTTACACAATGACGGTATTAAAAGGTATCATAAAGTTGACGTGGGGATGACACGCCCCGCCTCTTTCCAGCCCAAAACACATTTCTTTAAATCACATAGTGTTCAAATTCCATCTGAAACAGTGGGTCCATTGACTCTTTAAATGATACCGATGTTGTGATTCTGGCCACTGGTTGGTAGTTGCTGAGAATGATACCTTACGGGTTGGCAGGATTCAGTACTGCAGCCAGGAGATTGTGATCATCAGGGAAGACCTGGTCAACAAGATGTGCCGAAACTGTGTCCGCATGCCGACCAACAGCCTGGACATCCCCAACCATGTGAGAAGAAATGTTTTTCAGAGACTACAAATTAAAATTGAATCGCAAGTGATCCCACATGGTGGCAATTATGTTATTCATGTTATTTTCAAGGCACCTCTAGGGACAGGCATTGGAAATTAGCTAAAGCTACAAATGCTATGACGCTTTCTGCTGGATTGGGCACAATCCTCATGAGTTGTATCTGTCCCCATCAAATAAACACTAACTTACTAATTTGAATTCAAATAAAATAAAGACAAGCAATTTACTATTCATTCATATACTCAGTAAGCAGAGCATTTTGCATAAATGTCTTTAATTAATTAATGAACAGGTAGGTGTAGGTAGACCTTGGCTACTGGGGTTCAAACACTGAGCCTGGGAGTCAAACACGCTAAAACCACTGGACAATCCCCCCCCCCCACACCCCTTCCCCAAGCAAGGATTTGAGTTCCTGATGGGTGTCGTGACATGTGCTGTGCATGGTTCTTCGTCTGCCTTTTAGTTTGTGAAGACCATCCTCTCCCAGGGCCACCTGACACCCCTGCCCCTGTACGTGAGCCCCGTGTTCTGGGCGTACGACTACGCGCTGCGGGTCTACCCGGTCCCCGACGTCATCATCTTTGCAGACAAGTACGACCCCTTCAGCATCACCAACGCAGAATGCCTCTGCATCAACCCGGTAGGGAACCCCTGACTTTTGTCTTCTTTCTGAACAGCTGTACTCGGTTGACAGAACGTTGGTGATTCTGTGTTTGTATTGATTTATAATTACTTTATTATAACAGGGTTCATTTCCAAGGAGTGGCTTCACGTTCAAAGTGTATTACCCTTCGAACCGGACTGTTGAGGACAGGTGGGTTGGATTGTCTCTCTCTTTTTGGTATTTTCGTGTTTTAATAAAAAATAAAATATTTATAATTGATAGGCTATTTTTGTATTATGAGGCTAATGTTGTATCTATTTCGTTACAGCAAACTTCAGGGACTCTAACGATTTGGATTTGCAACGGGATCTGCTGGCGTCTGTTTTATTCCTCCTTTGTAAAATGTGTCCAACTTTAATATTTTAATATGTATGTACCTTTTTTATGTAAAATAACTAATAAAGGTTTAAATGTCCTAATGTGACATTGTCCAGCTTTTTACTGGTATCGTAAAAACAAGTGCTGAGTAATCTTTTTAAAAACATATTTTAGAATGTATATTTAATGACCTTTGAGGAACATCAATAATAAGGCTCATTGTTTTCCCTTGTTATTACAGCCAGTTCTCATAGTTCTAAATAAAAATTGACACACAACACATATATTGACACAGACGCAACCACTCTGGCCCCGCCCCGACCGCGATTCGAAAAATGAACGATATGGGCGCCGCCTACTGGCATACATTTTTGTTGAAAGAATTAGTGTTTATAATAGCCGATTCATTCTGTTAGAATTAAGTTGGTCTACTTACTAACATGTTATATTGGACGGTGGCAAATAATACCGAACGACCGAAAGGTAATTTTTGCTTTGACCTTTCAAAAATGGCGTATTAAGGGGGTCCGTGTTTACAACTTCCGGTCGTGCCCCCGGAATTTCTCGACCTCACATTTATGGCGTGTTGCTATTGAAAATTGAAGAGAAAAACAAATATTTCTAAGGTAAGCCTATGCGTTTAAAATGTTTATTAATAGAACATTGTTCATACAATGCAGTTCATACAATTCAGTGCAGTATTAATGTAATGGCAAACGTGTCAGCCTGAAACGGATGCTTTGCTTGCTTTGAAATAATAAACCATGGTATGTTCGCAGATGGACAGCTGCTCATACTAATTATCTAACTTGCCTTACTAGCCAGACAGGATATTTATGAAAACTACATAAATATACTGTCTGGATAAACGCAATTCCTTCGTGAACTGCTAATCATGCGTTCATTATTCCGTAAACAAGGAAATGTGCAAATAGTTGGGGCAACAATATTGAGTATTTATAGCCAGATGGCAGATTGGACCTCATAGAAAATTTGTCTTTGTTCTTTATCCTTCTTATCTAGGTGGCTCCGTCATTTATAGACGCCCACGAGTGGGTGTCCTGACCCGTTCGAAACCCTTTTCTTTCGGACCAGTAAGGAATCACAAGTCATAGTTGTTGAACCCGCAACTTAAGACCGAGATGGACGAGGAAATGGGCGAAGATTTGCCTGCAAGAGAGGAGGAAGATGAGGAATCGGAGGGAGATGAGGAATTTGATTGGATTGTAGAAAATGACGTCGATGATGATGAAGAAGATGATGACGTTGAAGAAGAAGACGATGATCCCCTTGTAACTGAACAGTCAGAGAACTTTGAGGTCGACACTCCTCCAGAACGCAGTGGCCATATAGCAGTAGTAGATAGAAACTGCATGTATGTTTGGGGTGGCTACAAGGTAAGTTTCCTATATTTGGAAGATGTAATAGCACATACTATTGTTTGACATATGTAGCTATATTGCTCATTGGCAGCCACTTTCGAATAGTTATGATGTATCATTCTTTTTGGTCAAACAAGAATGCTGTCAACCATGGATTCTTTGACCTGTACTTGCCAAGGAATGAGCTCTGGGAATACAACATGGAGACTGGAGTATGGTAAAATAAAAATAAATTCCTAACCTTGCAATCCAAATGGATACAGAACCAAAATGGCTGTTATTGAAAAGAATAATCTGTTTACAGGACAAAGCGTATAACTGGAGGTAACCTCTTCACATCGATGTCTGGCAGCTGCGGGGTGTGTGTGAACGGAGTCCTCTATCTGTTCGCAGGGCACTATGCCAGGGGAAACATCAACAGGGTACTGTCTCTATGTTATCCCTGTGTTACTGTCTCGGTACAATATACAGATTTATAGAACTGCTTGTTGAGCCAACTGGAATAAAGGACAGGGCTGTTGGTAACTCAGCCTAACGCCTTGTATTCAGTGCTACCTCTTGTCTTACTAATATATTACTATTCTGTAATGTCCTCCTGTGCAGATCTTCTGTCTGAACCTTAGAGCCTCCCACCTCATCTGGGAGGAAATGAAGGATCTGAAGGGAGTCCCTCCGTCTTGCAAGGATAAGCTGGGTTGCTGGGTCCAGAAGAACAAGTATGAACTGGAGACTGGGATCAGTGTTGTTTTTATTCGTTAAAGGGGCTGTGAACCCAAAGCAGTTTTCTTTGGGTTATATGTCTTGTATGATCATCAACACAGCATTCTATGCCATTTGGACACTTCTCGTATGCCAGGGTTTGTGTCGCATTTCCTATACAACATCGCTCATTATAGCTCTCACACACAATGCAGCCCCTCCTTCCAAGAACTCTCAGCCCAATCCTATTTTTGTTTGAATTCGAGCTGAAACCGGGCGTTCACTTAAACAAAAAAATCTATTTTAGGTTAGTTTGCAAAAGACGCCTCCTTCTCTAGGTTAAATAACACATGTAAACGTATGCTATTGCGTGCGTTAGCTGTTATTGGCAGATTATGCTTACTGAATCACCTGCTGATCAGCGTTGATGCAACACACCTGTGCTGAAGCTAAATTGAAGGGGAGGCCGGGGAGCTGAAAACCCTGTCTCAGAATGAATTTCTTTAAATTTCTCATGATTTTTACAGGCTGATATTTTTCGGAGGTTATGGTTATGCACCACAAGGACAGCATCGGGGAACATTTGAATATGATGTATCCTCGTCATTGGGGGTGAGTGTTTGACCCATTACCATGTTCTATGTTTTGTATAAAAAAAAATACAAAGATAAAAAAAAAAAATGCTTCAATTAAAAAACAGTATACCAACATGGTCATGCTTTTGCTTTAAAATTTCTGTGCTTTTTTTAGTGGAACAGCCCCAGTCGAGGCTGGAATAACCACATCCACATTCTGGACCTGGAGACGTCCACGTGGAGCCAGCCCATAACTAAGGTGAACACCTTCTAAAGTGCACACAGTCTTCATGACTATACTTAATCTCTCAAGAGCGGTAGGCCCCGACAATCCCCAGAATGCTTCTAAACCTCTGGAGAATTCAAAAAATGTGGATGAGGGTCGGTCATTCCGACAGACCCATGTAGATCGTTTTGCCGTCGGCCTAACATTTGACATCCCCCCTGAAACCATTCCTGGAATCTGGGGGTACCCAAAGTTGTATATTTGAAATGCCGCTCTTTGAACTCTCTCCCTCCCCTCTGCCCCCATAGGGTAACACCCCGTCTCCCAGGGCCGCCCACGCCTGTGCCACGGTGGGCAACAGAGGCTACGTGTTTGGAGGACGATACAAGGTACAAAATAGTCGGTTTGATGTATGAATATGAATGCTCGTTTAGCTGCTGTATGGACGGTGACGCGTGTTTCATGTCCACAGAACTTCAGACTAAACGACCTGTACTACATCGAAATGGACTCCTGGGAGTGGCATGAGATGTAAGCAATCAGCGGAAAAGGAGAACATTATAAATGCCAGGCGGAATAAATGGAAACCCGAGCCGAAAAAGCCGAGCTCTGCAGTCGGTGTGGCTCATTGAATAACATGGGAGTGGCTTGATGGACGGATGCACTTTACGTTTGTGCTTTGCTGCGTGTCAGCAGAAAAATCAGCCAGACTGGCCCTTTATGAGTTCAGGGTTTCTTTTATTTTTTTATTATTATTATATGCTAAAACCCTGTAAAGTGACCCACGTCCTGTTCCCTCGTCTGCTCCCTGTGACCTCACAGGAGTGTTCCCGCCGGGGGTCCTTCGGGGCGGTCCTGGCACTCCTTCACCCCCGTGTCAGAAGATCACGTCTTCCTCTTCGGGGGCTTCACCACGGAGAGGGAGACACTGAGTGAGTCAGAGCCCGGAGAACGAGATTTGTCCCCCCGAGGTGGACGACCTAAAGGCACGGTTATGGTTCCACGTCGACGCGCCGCAGTGACCACGCAGGCGCTCCGGCGCAGTCGTGAACCTGTTTTTGGTTCTGCGTCGGGTTTTAGTGAGCGGACCAATCGGAGCCCTCGCTGCTGCATCGCATCGACGCAAGGTTACAATTTTTGGGAGGCGCGCGTCAGGCCCTTGTGTTGAACGCAGGGAGGATCTGCAAGGATGTAATTGGTCCGTAAACGCCCTTTGCATTTCGTTGACGTGGAACCATAACTAAGCCTTTACTAAGGAGCTGCTTGTGTATATATATATAGCTTCCTACTGGCTGTACTCCCTAGAGATACTAACCCACGTGTATTCCCCAGGTGACGGATGGCTTTACTGTGCCAGTAAGAACGAGTGGAAGCCTTTCACACACAATCACACAGAGAGCCCCAGGTGAGCTTCTGGGGGTGTGTCGGTTTGTGTGTGGATACAGCATGTGAGACGGAAAGGATGTTTGACAAGGGCAGGTTTTCTGATTATACTATACACTTTTTGTTCCTGGGTTTCGACCGACTTGTAGATGGGAGATAATGGGTATTGCTTTTGGGTCTGTCAAACTGTATATAAGTGTTAGTTTTGTATTGGATGTATTTCAGTTTTGCTCTAATGCATTTCAATGAATTGTCCAATTCATCTTTTTAGACAATTTATAGATATTGGGATGTGGTGATTGTATTGGTGTGCCTGTATGATCCATCGTGTTGATGTGTCTCTGCATCGCCCAGGCTTTGGCACACGGCGTGTTCGGGTGCAGACGGGGAGGTGTTTGTGTTCGGAGGCTGTGCTAACAACCTGCTATCGCATCAAAGAGCTGTGAGTTGAGCTGAACATTCTGCCTAACGCCACATGAAATCCGTCGGACATAGTCCCTTTTATAACGGTATGTGTTTCAATCAAACAGGCCCACAGCAATGAGCTGCTGATCTTCAACGTGCAACCAAAATCGCTTCTTCGGTGAGTTGATTTTCGTCCCTTTCTTTGGGCTATTTAAGTCATCCTCATAATCTTCAAAACCGCTTATCCGGGGTCGCGTAGCAGTTCTAGCAGGGGACCCCAGACTTCCCTTTCCTGGGGCCACATTGACCAGCTCTGACTGGGGAATCCCACGGCGTTCCCAGACCAGTGTTGTTGAGACATAATCTCTCCACCCAGTCCTGGGTCTTCCCAGAGGTCTCCTCCCCAGGCTGTCAAGCTTATATTTGATGTTATTAATGTCAACTGCAAACTTGGTTTTATTATAAACTCCAAAAACATCAGTCAATCAACACGTCTCCTTACAAGAGGTGCGTCCGTCCTTCTGTCCTCCAGGTACTGCATGCAGGTGGCTCTCACGCACAGGGAGCGTCTGGCCGGCTCCTGGGACTGCCTGCCCAAGCACCTGCTGCACAACCTCCAGCAGAGAGTGGGCCGTGTGAACACCCCCGGCTCATAGTCCAGGAACACGCCGCCCAGCCACCCCTCCACATCTGATAAAGATTGCAATTCTGTGCGCATACCCATAAATGCCTGCCATAGCATGTACTTACTTCCACACCAGTGGGGCACATACCAAATTCGATAATTCTATCCCTCAAAAATTGTCTGTAACAATCCTTGAGGCACCCATAGACCGCTGGCTATTCGATGTGCTTCAGAGACCGTCAATGCAGCTTGTAAAAGTATTTGCATTGCGATGGTCGAGATTTAAATTAATGGTTTCAACTGTTATTCAGAATGAAGCGTCCCTTTAAAGCTAAAATTGTAATCAATAATTGCAATAATATTGCTTTTTGGTGACAGTAAAGTACTGAGCATGTTAATCTTGTATATATTGTAATTTATATTATTTTGCAATGTGGTTTGTGCTTGTGTTTAAAAGGCATTTTGCCATCTTAGAAGTTATTGAATACAGCTTAATCCCTTAACTTGTTTTCAAAAGGCTCTTGTAGCATTTCATGTGGGAATTATGTAGCTTGGTAGGTAGTTTACGTTGGGCCATGTTGCACTGAAACTTCCTCGGTTCTCTCTTTGGTATCATAACTACAATGCAGAACACATTGTATAAAACCTATTTAAAATGTTGTAGTCGAGAAAAAAATAAACTCAAACGATTTTGTATTGTTAATTTATGCATGTTTTTATTTGAAAAGAACACACATTCCATATCAGATTAAAAAAAAAATGAAAGCTGACCCTCGGGGTCTAAAAGAAACCAACCAGTCTGTTTATCTATCCTCTATAAATTACAATTAAAATACTCAAGGCTCAAACTGATCAAAATTCTCCTTTTGATTCTCATTTCCTCTTGGCCGCCAGTAGGTTTGGTGCAGATACTTTAACTTTGCCAGGCATGTTCCTTGACAGGTCCGTATCCTGCAACACACAGTATCCCGGTTACAAGAACCCTTACTTAGAGACCACTAAAGTTTCATCTTAATTAAAAAGGAGTGTAAATACAACAAAGAGCAAACTGGCATATACTGTAAAGACCTGCAATCTGTCTATTCCTGTTCAAGAAAAAGGGCTTAAAGTAAAATCCTTTTAGCAAGTGTTTAGAATATTATTATTTTTTATGTTTAAAACTGGAAGTAGTCTTCAAACCAACCTTGACGCTGCGGAACAGGTCCTTCTCTCTCACTGTGACCTCCCTGGCTTTCATGAAGCTGAGGACTGCAGTGCGCGCAGCTGAAAGATCACCGCATCCAAGGGGTTGTAATTTATATATTGCACTCAAAGTCCAAAAATCATTCAGAAACAACAAAGAACTGATCCCTACCTTTGCCCTTCTTTTGAGCGCCTGGCGTCAATTTCACCTTATGCCTGCAGACAAACATCAAAGGATTATAAAATAAATGTGAACATCTCTCCGTATGCTAAAGTGTCGTCCGGTAGAGTACGACATACTTGTAGTTGGAGAGGGCGGTGTAGGGTGCACAGACGGGCACGGCAAACAGCAGCACGTCCTCTGCATGGGGCTGGCCAGTCAGAGAGGTGAGGAGGTTCTCTGCTTCCTGGTCACACACCAAACAAGTACACACACACAGTCAGAGAAGACACCAGACAGCATTACATGAAGATCGATCTACGCGACTACAATAAACATTTCCCATTTATGCAGAGTACAGGGATATCAACCGTGAGTACGTCATGCTTTCTGTGGGTTTGACTTAAGTACAGGAAACTGAGGGGAAACCCACCTCTGCTCCAGGGTTATCCTGGTCCACCTCATCGTCCTGCAAGAGCGTCACCACACAAATCTTTTAATTCTCATATGGAAAGCAGAACTTTACTCTGAATGTCGTTGAAAGCATTCAACACATTTTAAAAGGTGACATATTACACCACCTGGTGTGAGTGCGATAAGCCGCTACAAGCCATTTGAAAATCCGCCTCCTCTGACATCACAAGTGGGCGTGTCGTCCACCGAGATGACGGGTCGATGAGCAACGTTTGATACAGTCCAATGGGCGGGCTGGTAGGCCGATCTATCCAGCACACACACACGCCCACTTGTGATGTCAGAAGAGGCCGATCTTCAGAAGGGCTTGTGATGGTTAGTCACCCTCACACCGGGTGGTCGCGTATGTCCCCTTTACTTGAGTCGAGGATCCTCAAGGGGGGCCGGGGGGTCGTCCCTCACCTTGTCCTCTGGTTCGGCGGGGGGCTCTCCTGGGTCCTCCCCCTCAGCACAAACCTCTATCCTCACTGGGGGCGCCGCCACGCGGGGTTTCTGGGGTCCTCTTTTGACCGGCTCCTCTTTCCCCTTCTTGCCCTTCTTGCCCTTCTCCTTCTCCTCCTTGGCGGAGCCAGCGGACTGGCGACGACCCAAAGTGGTTACGTTAACACATGTCGCCATCGACGTGAACCTGGGACTGATTCAGGCTTCAGACACTTTTTGGGACTGCTGTTATAACATGTTAACAATTTAGAAATATTTTGTCCATACAAAAGGATGAAGGGTTTTATGTTAACTTAAAATGATAACGTGTAGCTAAATTTGTAAATAAGGGTTTCCCGCAGAAAATGTGTAGGTTAAGGAGATTGGGCGGGGTCGTCTTAGTTAAGGCGGCAGGCGTGTGTTGCTTGGGCGGCCTCCTAAGCTGTAAAGTGCTGTGGGAAACCCATACACTATTTGGGTGTGGCTCTCACCCCCAGCAGCTTCATCATCAGCTCCTTGTCCTCTTCATCCTGGTCCCGGTACTTATCCTTGATCTTCTTGAGCTTGTTCTAAAAATGCATGACACAAGGGAGGGGGTAAAACAATTGTTACTTTCATTTTGTATCATTCCACTGTCATCTGAAAAAAAACTAGGAAAGACACAGTACTCACGACAAGAAACCACACAACCTTGAATCGTACGTTCCGCTCTACGTACTCTCTTCACCGGAACTTAATGTTTCGCTCTGACCTTTTGACCCCTCTTGGGGGGTTCCTGGGTGAATGCTGTAGCTCCTCCTCCTCCCTTATTCTCCTGGCTGGTGGCCCGGACAGCAGGCAAACTGTCTGTTTTCTTCTCCTCCTCCTCGCCCTTAGCCTCACCCTCCTTCTGCTTCTTCTTCTTCTCTTCCCTGATGGCAAACAGAGAGGAAACAAAAACAACCTAATGAGCCGTTTCATAAACCACTGTTTCTATACGCAAATCTGACCAAAGACATGTTCATAAACATGTCGCCTTATACATTCTGACAACCAACCACCAACAATATTTCTGGAGTAAAGCCTGATTGTAGGAGTTGGTCAGGAATGGTCAGTGTTTATGCATCATGGTTAATTGGCCGTGTTCGGTGTCTTGTTTGCGTTCCAATAGCTCACCTTCTCTGCTTGGCGGTCATGTGCTTTCTCCCCATGGCATCCGCATCAACCTGGAGACAAACATTTAGACCAGTGGTTCCTAACCTTGGGGTCGGACTCGGGACCCCACTCAATGTCGCCTGATGTGCACATTATTAGGTCGCGGGAGACAACTGACTTATAAAAAGATAGATTTGATGGTAGATTGACTAAAACATAATTAAAAAGATTTGAACGGTCTCATAAAAATATGATATATGCACACAAAGAGAGTAAAGATTCAAACAACACATAAGCCATTTACCACTAATCAAACTCAATGATGTGTATTGTGGAAGCAGATGAAAGTCTTGGATGCATTAATCTGACCTAAAAATAGGGTTCCAGCCCAATAAGGTTAGTGGTTAGTTAAAGGCAGTAGAAAAAAAACTCATGCTATTGTTACGGTGCCATCTAATGCAATATTTTATATTATGTTAGGTATAAATGAACGTTTAGGGATTTATGACTGAGATAAAAGGTCACCAATCACCTGGATGGTCTCTTCCTTTGGGAAAATGGCAAGAGCAGCAGGCCTGGCAGGGACAAAACATAACAAATATGTTAAGAAAAAATGATATCCAAAAGGGAAAAAATGTCATTACTCAAGGCTTCGACACCCTTATAACCCATCAGTGATAGATAAAGTACAGTATAATTCCCTCTACTTAAATAGCTGGTAGGGGCTAGCCACCTGGTTTGGGTGTACTTTGTACAAAGATGCATTTTACATTACATTTCCCCACGTTGAGACTAAGCCCCAATCCCATTTCTACCCCTTACCCCTTCCCCTTCCCCCTCCCCCTTGTTTTGAAGGGGTAAGGGGAAGGGGGAAGGGGAAGGGGTAAGGGGTAGAAATAGGATTGGGCCTAAGCTACACCAGTGAAGCGCACCTGCCAGGCTGTAAGTGGGAGAGGGATATGGTGGTGTCTGGAAAGCAGATGTCGTCTTCATTCTCCTCGACTTCCACTACTCCCTCCCCCTCCTCCTCCTCTTCCTCTTCTTCCTCCTCCGCCTCCTCCTCCTCCTCCTTGACGCCCTCCTTCTCCTCCTCAGGGATAAGTGGAAGCTCTTTGGGAGCTGCCTCTCCCATCTTCTCTCCTTCTCCTCCCTCCTCCCCCTCTCCTTCGTTGCTGCTGTCGTCCCCTAGAAAGAGGCAAGGAGCAGAGACAGCTTATGATGAGTTCATGGGGGAAATCTGTGCCCGTTTCTTAATTAATTAACACTTAATTGATCCCAAAGATAATTGGTTTCCCATTGGCATTCAAAGATGTAAAATGAAAGATAGAAGATAGAAAATACAACATCAAATAAAAAGACAAATGTTAAAAGACAGTAATAGTACAAAAAAAAGTGAATTAACATTATTGACAACAGAGGGTCAATAAGAGTCCAACTCCTTGGCTAAGGCCCCCGTATCGCTATGCTAGGAACCAGAGAGCTTTGGGGACCCCTGCGTTGCCCCTGGTTGCGGCCCTTACCGATCAACTCCTCCCCATCCTCCAGCAGTTCCGCCGCACTGGACGTCTCCGCCTCCATGTCCTCCTCGACGGTCTTCACCTTCCTCTCCCCTCGGTGCCTGAACACACTCTGCTCGTCCACCTGAGGGGCACAAGGGGGGCACGGAGACATGGGTTCTGATGGGGCTTGTGCAGCAGTTGGCAGAGAATGGACAGCAAGAATAGACCCACAGAGAGAATAGACAGAGAGAATAGAACCACAGAGAGAGAATATACAGAGAGAATAGAACCACAGAGAGAATAGACAGAGAGAATAGAACCACAGAGAGAGAATGGACAGAGAGAATAGAACCACAGAGAGAGAATGGACAGAGAGAATAGAACCACAGAGAATAGACAGAGAGAATAGAACCACAGAGAGAGAATGGACAGAGAGAATAGAACCACAGAGAGAATAGACAGAGAGAATAGAACCACAGAGAGAGAATGGACAGAGAGAATAGACCCACAGAGAGAGAATGGACAGAGAGAATAGAAACACAGAGAGAGAATGGACAGAGAGAATAGACCCACAGAGAGAATAAACAGAGAGAATAGAACCACAGAGAGAGAATGGACAGAGAGAATAGACCCACAGAGAGAATAAACAGAGAGAATAGAACCACAGAGAGAGAATGGACAGAGAGAATAGACCCACAGAGAGAGAATGGACAGAGAGAATAGAAACACAGAGAGAATAGACACTGAGAGAATAGACCAACAGAGAGACAATAAACACACAGAGAACAGACACGGAATAGAAACACACTGAATAGACACAGATAATATAAACACAGAATACACAGAGAGAATAGACACAAAGAGAAAAGACACAGAGAGAATAGACACAAAGAGAAAAGACACACAGAGAGAATAGCACACACACACACACAGAATATTCTTTGTGCTTGCAGGCGGGATTTACCTTGAAGACGAAGCTGAAGCCCATCATTAAATATGACGGTGGCATGTAGTTCTTCTTCCCTGTGGATGAACACATGTTTAGCCTCACTTTCCCCTTTCACTAGAAGCGCATATTAGAAGTATAGATAGAGATGAAGAGATTGCCGGACATATACCTCTGATCATAAAACTTCCAGTAGTCAGATACTCTCCAGTGGGAGCCGTTTTGGAGACCTGCCCGTCGTAAGATCGTAAAAAAAAAAGGATAATATGAGCAGTGCCATACTAACACTGTTTGATACTGTATGTGCATCTGGAGCAGCTATACGTTGAACCCTAGAACCCATCTATACATAAACTCAAACGCCTCGCAATACAAAGAGTCAGGCCTCAAACTTAGTGATTACCAATTAAAAGTGGAAAAACAACATGTATGCATCTCCTTAAAGAGCCCCTATTTTACCACCAGGTGCCAGTGTGATTAACCATCACACTCAACATGTGGGAGTGTCCACTGCTCGATGGATCGGTCTACCAGCCAACCCCTTGGACTGCAGCAACAATCATACATCTAGGTCGACACTCACGCTTTGAAGTGGCTTGTAAGAGCTGGGGTGTGTTCGAAACCGCGTACTTGCTTACTACTCCTACTAACTATGACGTCAAATTGAGTAAGCGAGAACTTAGTAAGCGAGTTTAGGTAAGCGAGTAGTATCCGAATGTCTTCTACTTCCGGAAAGATTTTGAGTAAGCATCGCTAGCTTACTAGACGTACTCAACCGCCCCAGAATGCACTGCGTCTATTGAAAAGAACAGTGGAAGCAATGGCGCTAAACGGGGAGCCGCAGCAGCAGTGCTTTTAATAATTGTTTAATAATTGTTTTAACATATCACCGCAAATCCTTAGGTTGAAGGTGTACTGTGACGTTAAATGTGACGTTTATATATTTATTTATAATATTTATTAACGGCGCCCGGCCGGTAGGTTATTGACACGTCATTTGATTCACGTCATCTGAGGTGGTTAAGTAAGGACGGTCTTCTGAACGTCGATTACTCAAATGGATTACTCAATCATTATTTAAGGATTCGAGAAGTAAGCCAAATATTTAGTAGGTAGTAAGCAGTAAGCAAGTAGGCGGTTTCGAACACACCCCTAGTCACACTTAAACCTGGTGGTGAAATAGTGTCCTTTAAAAGCAGCCTGACATAACCAAACCCCAAACGACCTCAACGCTACAACCGTGGTGAAGGAGGGGGTCTCACCTGGTGGTGGTGGACCCACCAGGCGCTGGTGATGACCTTGGCGTCCCAGGCGGCGCTGTAGCACACAGCCATAGTACCAGCCTCCGTCAGGCTACGAGGGGGGATAGGAATCCCTGGAGCACGGAGGAAAACGGTGGAAGAAGTCAATATGAGTACAACAAATAAAGTATAAGGAAGTTACAGAAAGCTTTTTTTTTTTTTTGAAGAAGAAGAAGAAGAAGAAGAAGAAGAAGAAGAAGAAGAAGAAGAAGAAGAAGAAGAAGAAGAAGGAATACTAAAATTGGACACTTCAAATTAAAGATTATTTTTTTTATTCCCACATTTAAGTGGCTAATGATATCCTTAAGCACAATTTCAGCCAATCAGGAAGAGTAACATAGCAATTTTTTGAAAGGGAGCTCTGTAAGGGCGGGTCTACCTGATGGATTTTTGATGACACAGCTCGTTGCTCCATGGAGATCAGCATGAACATAGATGTCACCTAGCAACAGAAGAAGGTCCATGTTTGCCGTTGGGTTTATCCCGTAGAGATATTAGCATTAATAATGATTAAGAGTCTGGGGCATTTCATACCAGCCCTCAGGTAGCGTTTGACGATCATCTCGTTCTGCTGCTGGTCTCTTCCTGCGATCACCAGGTAGTTCTCAGAGCTGATGAACCACAGGAACTTCTCGAACCTTAGAAGAGAACAGGCAGGACGAACGATTAAACAAAAAGAGCCCGCAGCCTGACTCGATCCTCTCCCTCATTCTGTCGTCAAGGTGAGCTCACCAGTAGACCTTCCTGGCTTTCTGAATGGTGGTCACCGTCTGGACCTCCTTGAGGGTCTTCTTGGTCTTTTTTTCTGCTGATTTAAAAGCCTTCAAACAGAAAAAAAGAACAATATGATAAGGTATTCGTCGAATCTCAAACATTCAATGACATTTTAAAGGATAAGAAGTTGACATGAATTGTAAAAACATTGCCTTCCATTTGTTTGACATCATTCACCTTTTCTGCTGCCTCAACCGTTTTCTGCTCCTTCTTCGCTGCCGTCCTTTTGTGGTCGTAATACCTGAAAACGGGGGGAAAAAAAAACATTCATTCCCTCCTCCATCCCTCACGCGATCCGCGTGGTTGCCATGACGACGTCCGCGTCCAGACATACTTCTTAGCGTTGGCGTAGGCCGACAGGCTGAGGTCCACGTCCACCAGCATGGGCTTGTCCTTCTGTAGCTTGGTGGCCGGCCCTTTGTCCCTCTTGTTCTTCTTCCCCTTCTGGACCTTCTTCTCTGCCACCTCTTCCTCCTCCTCGTCTGCCTCTTGGTCGTCTTCCACAACATAGGGGTTCCTTACAGGGAATGAGGAGAGGGGTGGGTATATTATACAACTAGCAGTGATACAATATGCGGTTCACTTTCTGGAAAATGCAATTGCCCACTTCCCTTTCTAATAACCTAAATACACATAAAAATGTAGTTGAACAAATCATTAACGGATAATTGTATTAAATACACACAACGTATTACTTATGACAACTCAAATCTATGTTGCTAGGATTGTGGTGGCAACTGGTCTCCCACTAGCCTTGACTATGACTAATGACTAATCAACACATTGACCCACACAGAAACAAATGAAAGGGAAACCAACACATATACATGTATGTATTTGTATACATACATACATACATACGAAACAATGGGGCTCATCTGGAACTTTAAAGAGCACCGTCGACCAACAGCTTAGACTACAAACTTTTCTGATTGACTCAATTCAATATAAATTGGGATTATTTACAAATCATAAATTATATTACATAAAGCTGAAGCAATAAGCGGTAGCCGCCAAGAAAATAAAGGTAAAAACAGCCTGAAAATCCATGGGACAACTACCAAAAAATGTTATAAAGTCCGGAAGTAAATTTAACTAAAGAGGGCGCTGCTTTTAAACTTCATCTACTCAAGACAAACGCTTGATCGGTTAAAGAAACACATTCAAGCGGGTAGCCCTGTTGTAATGGGGACGCAGACCCCAGCCGTGCTGTCAAACCCGAGTCGAGCCAAACCGGCACACGCGTGCGGGGAAAACGGTCTTACTTCAACAGCATGGTGATGTGGTTGGTCTGCAGCTTCAGCTCCTTGATGGCACAGGCCACGGGGTCCCCAGCCTCCTGCGCCTCCTTGACGATGAGGCCGATCTCGGCCCAGTCCACCTGGTTGGCCAGGGCGCTGCGGACCACCTGGAGGGCCCGCTCCACCACCGCCAGGTTCATCTCCACCAGCTCCCCCTTCACCCTGTCCACCTCCTGCAGCACACGGAGGGGATACGCAGATGAGCTTGTGGGGAGCATAACAGGGTTAGGGTTAGGGGTTTTCTGTTGAAAGTTGGGACAGACACTACAAAATATACATGTGGAAAAATGACATTTTAAGTTGGAACAATTGGCCACAAGGTTGGATGCTCCACTTAGCATTAGTGTCATCACCATTGATATCAATCCATAAACTTCCGTTAACATTATGATATCTAGGAGTTGATGTTGTAGAACATGACATTCTAGGAGTCGGTGCGTAGGAGTCTGTTAACAGGGCAGGGCACGTGTTGACGGACCTGGGCTTGGTGCAGAGCCACCAGCCTGTGCTCATGGTCCTTCTTAACGTTGTCCAGCTTCTTCATGGCCTGCTTCTCCTGGTGCAGGGCCTTCATGTCGATCCTCTGGCCCTCCATCTTAGAGTAGAACTCATCCACTGCCTGTTGGGGAAGAATATCAGGCCACTTTAGTCTCAAAAGCAGGTTGTAATATTTTCGTATTCGACAGATAAATACTACAATGTACCATTACTATGTATACTGATATGTATACAACTACCTTACTTCGTCTCCATATGAAGTACATTTTTCAAGAAATAAGACAACGTCAAATATTGCATACATACCTTGTCAAATGTGTCAAACTCCAAATGTGGGCCCTTTGTATTCTGAGCAAATAGGAATGGATGAAACTCTTCATACCTGCAAGAAGAAAATATTACTCACTTTTTTTGATTACTAAGGTTAAGTAAACTCAGCATATAAACCAACAGCATATTATTCAACATCAAATATAAACCACAACTGAGCTTACGTGAGCAGTTCTTCGCAGGGTTTGTCTGCAGCTAAGCTTGGCTTCTTCTCACTCTTTTGAATGATGTAACCCTTCAATTTTAAATCACAAAGGAGACTATGTTATAGGAGACTTTGAAAAAAAAAGGACACTATGTTATTTAGGAACCAGATGCACTTTTCAAACAGCAATACAGAGCAATACGAGTTGGTTGTCTTACTTTTCCTTCGAAGCTTTCAGTTTTCTCCATGTATGTTTCAGCCATCTGCAGGGCTTCCAGGATCTTTGGGGCTATTAAAAAAAAAGGGGGGGGGGGGTTATGGGTGATCTATATATTCTGTGCCAGCAATGATGGACAGTCAAACAATGCACTAATTGCCAAACATAAGAAAACCTAAAAAGGCCTTGACATATGGAAGTCAGGTGGCATTTTCACCCCTGTCTTAACTGAAATGTTGTCTTAACTTAAATGTTTCTGGTTGGGAACACCAGCTCATACCTTGAGCAGCGTGTGCTTGGCTGTCCACTTTCACTGCCCCTGATAGACCCACCTCTATCAAACAGTGCTCTATCAGAGTGGCTCCATAGGCTGAGGACAGATAAAATAGACATAAAACAGTCACAAATAATAGAGTTCAACTCATTTGACTACGATTTATTTTATGTTACATATTATTAAATATTCTAAGATTGTGATATGAGGGATATCACAGTGTTTTTAGTCTACTCACGAAGGTGGGGATTAAGGACCCGTTTCACTTGGTCTCCATGGGTTGCTTTCGAGAGGACTTCACTCAGTCTATGTGACCAAAAGGTTGTTTGATCATGGCACAACATCCACATAAACAGCCTAGTGGTTGATACATCGTCCAGACAGACTGCAAGCGATGGAATGAAGACTGTGGATACTATAACACATTTAGTAATTCACATGTTTGTCCAAAGCAACAAGTGAGTCTGAGATCAATCAAGCATACAATAAATATATTGTATGCAACGACAAAAAATGTCCAAGTGCGAACACGAACACTGTGTAAATGGGTTGGAAAGTGCGATGGAAAATCGAATGAAAACTTATGGATTCAAATTAGTCCCCTCAGCCACAAGAGCCTCTCATTACCTCTCCAGGCTGATCAGAGGCTCCGGCGGGCGCGCATTCTCCACAGGATACCGTTCTCTCACTGCGATCTTCACATCCTCCACCTCAGCAGTGCGGAACCGCAGCAGATTTAGGATGGTGTATTCATGGTCTGCCAAGATTATGTTGCCCTATAAGGTTTTGGTGAACCAGGTTATATTTCAATGAAGGGTACTGAAATGAGCACATCATGACATTGTGCTTCATGTATAACCCATGCCGTTTCTATGAGATTTATACATCTTTGTTTTTATTTATTTTATTTAACCTTTATTTTTCCAAATAAAACATTAAGAACAGTTTCTTATTTACAAAGTTGATCTGGTCCAAGAGGCCCCACCAGGAATAAAAGGTACAAATAACAAAAACACAAGCATGACTCATTTAGACAAATATAAAAAGGATATACAAATACATAGCCTATGTAATGAAAGAAAATAGAGAAAAAATTGCAATCGTACCCTGTCATAGAGTTCCACGATTAAGTGGTAAGCAGCCTCGTCTGAGCCAAACTGGATGTCAACAATGCGGTCAATTCCAAGCTGCTTCACCTGTGTCAAGCGCCTTGACTTTAGGTGCTTTCGGCACTAAACAGGGGGAAAAAAAACATCTCAACAAACTGAATACTTCAGTCAAATAAGGAGACATGGTTTGACTCAAAATAATGTATCAAAACAACACAGAGACATTCTTTTTGACTTCAAAAATAGAGGAACCTTACCTTCATAGCAAAGCCAGAAGGCATGTTATTTTTGGGCCATTCAAAGTCTGTAGAGTGAATGCGAACTCCGGACTCAACCAAAAGAATAGCTTTGGTATCAGGCCTGACAAACAGAAACACGTAGATTGTTATGAAGTATCCCGTTACATTTATCAAAGGTGACGCATAGGCCTCCAAGCTTGTAAAGCCATATCTCTATCAAGAACACAAAAAGGACCTTTAGCACAAACATTGACATGGGATGAACCTTACTTTTGCAGGCGGATGAGATACGTCTTAGTGTCGATGTCATAGACATTGTTGACTCTCATGCCAAGGTAGCTGCAAAATAAGTAAGTATATTAACATGAAAATTTGTTTCATAACTTTTAGTCATGTTCATTTGGTCACAGATAGCAGTGAAGGTGTTAGCATAAAGTGTCATAACTTACTTGGCATTTATCTCAGCAATGACTGCCCTAATGTCCACGGTATTGAATCTCGTTTTCATCTTGATTTTGTTTCTAGTTGCGATTAAAAGACAACGAACTATTGAGAAGATATCTATATACTACAAGCAAAACATAAGGTAAACATTTCAAGCCCTGCTCATGTCTTGCACCAAAGCAACGCGCAGGCGAATACTACACATGCGCAGTAGCCCCTATACTACGGAAAGCCTGATGCAACAAAATAAATTATGCTTTATAGCACGATTCTCCATCACTCTGGCACGATTGTCTGAAAACATAATTATTTCCATGCGCGCCACCCTATCGTGTATGAGTCTTTCGTGCACATATATGACGAGGAGCACATCATATGCCTGCACACATGCACGTGCATGACACCTGCACGCGGAACCTGCGCAGAGAGTGGCACGATAGTTTTTATTTTTATTTGTTGATGTCAGTAAAAAGGAATGAATACCATTTGCAATCGTCCATTGTTACTAGGGACCCTTCAAAGATGTTAAGCTTGCAGTAGGCATTTGTTCTACCAATGGAAATAATACGATGATGCACTACTCAAACTGGCTTATTGGAGTGAAAAACAGGGCAAGCATTAGAAATGCATGTAAAACGCCTAACATCGAAGAGGACAGCAGAGGACATCCCGTCGAAATGCAGAAAAAGAACCCATCGACTAATCGAAAAGCATCCGGGCTGACGTTAGCGTTCGGCATATCCCTTTGGAAAAAAGGTATTTGATGAGTTATGATTTTGTTGAATACAATGAGATATCAACCTGTATCTGCGTGCAAAAATGTGAGGCCTACAGGATACAATACCGCTAAGACTATGGTATCATCTGTGGGTGATTTAGTCAATGCATTTGTACGATTAATTTGGCGTTTGCAGCGTTTCTCCTCAGTGGTGTGCAGGTGTCCCTCGCTTCTGAGTGCACTTCGGGTCAGAGTTGAGGGCGAGGCGTGCTCGGTTACCAAGGCAACGGTCAGCTAACAGGGCTTCGTTCGCGCCGGGGCTAGGTTATCTGCTCGGGTGTGTGTGATGCGTTCATTGTCATATCGACGAGTCGCTACTTTTTCCTCGGCTATTAAATAAGTAATAATTGTAATGGGTCGTTGGACAACGCGAATGATGAATCATCTACCTGTAGACGACAAGAACCATCTGAAATATGAACTGCAGTTAAGCTAGCTATGCGCTCGGTGTCCAGGCGCGTCACTGACGATGACAGGTCAGGGTGCAAACAAACTTTTAGACAAGACAAAGGTTTTCTCATCTAACCCTAGCCGTTCACATGTGCATAGGAAAATACCGATGGACTATGCTGCACATAAAAAAAATACCCTGTTTTTATTTTATTTTTGCAGGCTACAAAATAATCAAAAAGATTGGGGAAGGAACATTTTCAGAGGTGGTGAAAACTCAAAGTGTGAAAGATGGGAAATTCTACGCTTGCAAAACCATGAAGCAGACAATTACCAGGTATTTAAATCCATAATCACTCATTATCATGAAGAAGTGTAGAGTGGCTTCGACCCGTGACGCCTGCAACTTAATACATCAGCCGACGTGTCGTATTTATTTTACCATGTTCATATCAAATTCAGAACAAATTATGGTGGTTAATTATCCAAGAGTGGGGAGAAAGTTGGCAACATTAATTACTGAATGACTAATCTAAAGAATTCCATTAAATATGTATACAGTGCAATGTCATGTGCAACTGTTGTATCAGCACTACCTTCTAATTAAAGATGCACGTTTTTAATTTAGTCTAGAGCAGGCGAACAACCTTAGGGAAGTCCAGGCCATGAAGAGACTCAGCCCACACACCAATATCATTCAGCTGCATGAGCTGATATTGTAAGTCATAGTCGTTTCACCCTCTTTCTAAGTGTAGTACCCAGTCAGGTCAGTATACACCAATTTTGTATTTGTGGCAATGACATGCACATTCCATTCTTCAATGTTTTAGTGACAAAGAATCTGGCACCCTGTCCTTGATTTGTGAACTGATGGACATGAACATGTATGAATTCATACAAGGTGAGTTTATATATAAAGAAAACAATTATTCAATCTAGTCTAAGGATATTACAATAAAGGCTGACATTACACATATTAATGGTAATTACAAAGCAACAGGTATTGTGTGTGACTAATGGTTATGGTTCATTTTTAAATAATCCAGTTAATTAATCAGAAAATATATTCTATACAAAATAAAGTATTATTGGTGTAACCAGTACCTTTTTTTTTAGGTAGACAATCTCCAGTGCCTGAGACCACGATCAAACAATACATGTACCAGCTTTGTAAATCTCTAGAGCATATGCACAGGTGGGTATGAAGGTTTAAATGTAAACTCACTAGTCGATACTAATATACATATATTAAGAGCTTTCCCCTTCTCCTATATATCATAGGTGTGGCATCTTTCACCGAGATGTGAAGCCAGAAAATATTCTCATTAAAGTAAGTGGCACAAGTTTAATAAAACCGTTTCTAGTAGCTTGCCCTGTAGGAATGACTCTCCTCATTCGTTGCACACTACCTGTTGCAGCAAGACACCCTTAAGCTGGGAGATTTTGGATCCTGCCGGAGTGTGCACTCCAAACCTCCGCACACAGAGTACATTTCCACTCGCTGGTACCGGGCCCCTGAGTGCCTCCTCACAGATGGATACTACAGCCTAAAAATGGACGTCTGGAGCACCGGCTGCGTTTTCTTTGAGATCTTCAGGTACCCGATTACATGGATCACTGCATTCAAAACGCTGGCAATAGAAATGGTATTTTGGGAGCAGTTGGTCGTTTGTGTCATATTAACTTAGTATCCGACATGCTTCAACCAGCCAATGAAATCAGTTATTTTTGGTAGAATTTGTATGGAGTCATTCAGTTTCAGTTCTCGATGGAATAATTCATAACCGGCCTATTTGGTTGTGTCATCGTCAAAGCAGCAGGATGTTTGGCATATTTTGTATGGAATTTATTCAAACCTGCATGTCTCAAGTCTTGTTGAACAATTCATAAACTCAACCTTTGTGTTAATTTGATGCCACGGACAATGACAAATGATTTATGATATATATTGCAGCTTGAACCCTCTGTTCCCTGGATCGAATGAACTAGACCAGATTGCCAAGATCCACGATGTGCTGGGGACACCAGAAGTCAGCGTCCTGCAAAAATTCAAGCAGTAAGCTCCCCTTTCATCCCCTTAACATTGCTTCATCTTAATTGATTACACATCAGCAATAATGACGATAAAAAATTCATGTTCCATAAAAAGACAACACAAACTAAGTTCTACCCACATTGTGTGGTAGGTCCCGGGCGATGTGTTTCGATTTCCCCCCTAAAAAGGGAAGTGGTATCTCCCGGCTGATCCCCAACTGTCCGGCACCAGCCCTGTCTTTGCTGTACCAGATGTTGGCCTACGACCCAGATGAGCGCATCTCCGCGCAGATGGCCTTGCAGCACACTTACTTCCGGGAAATCAGGTGGAATTCTTTGACTCTTGATCACTCGCCCTTGAAAATTATGATTCTACCATTTGCAGTGGGTAGATTGTTTCCTTTAAGATATATATATTTGCCAAACAGCAGTACTGCACAGACATCAGTCATGGTGAAAAAAACACTCAACTTAATTAAGCTTAAACTTCAACCTCAGGAAAAAAATCAAGAATAAATGATAATGAAAAGACCGCCAAATCAGGCAAAAAATGTAGATCCTTTTAATCGTATTAAAACATAACTCCTCACCTTGGTTTTCCCAGACTGGCTGAGAAGAAAAGTGAAAGTCTGATGAGGACTATTGAGGCAGTTGAGGCAGGGGACACTGGTAAGATGCCTCATTCTATAGAGCACATCTGGCGGCCAGCCCGAATCGGCAAGCAAGTGAGGGGAAGACACTCAAGACAGACTTCTTTATTAAGTGTGAGTCAATCTTAACTTATTACCCCACCTCCCCCAAGCTCTGTATGAAAAAATTGTAGGTGCTACTTGGAATTAAGCTTTACAGTGAACATATGCATTTCATTTTGAGGAGCAGGTACTTTATAATGCTAAAAAATGTACATGGCCTTCAGGTAATAAGAAATGTTTGATCACACACAGAACCTTTCAGCTGGGAATCACCCTAATAATTAATTATTATTTATTAATAACTATAGCAATATCCCACCCATGGCATGTCAAAATGAACATGTGCTTTTGTGTCTACACTCTACAGCATAGCATAAAACATGGAACCGAGCCCCTGATGAGACGCAACATCCCCCACTATGCAGCGGAGTTACCCAAGCTCAACATGGTGGTGCCGGGACCCCAGGTCTCCTACCAAGCCGCCATGGTGCCTCCTCACGCTGGGGTCCACCGGAACTCACTGCCTGCAATCTCAACCAAGAAGTGCCATTCACGGTTGGCCAAGGTAAGAAGCATTGTGGAGCGTGGATGAAAGAGGGCTGTTGTGTGGCTTAATAGACAGGGTTTGATTGAGCAAGCTGTGTTTCCCCCTCCTTCCAGCCCAGGGATGAGTCACATCGTGCCGGGCTCAAGGCCTACTACATGCCACCTCTAGACAGAAAACGTGGAGGTTACTGAGGGAAAGACCATCAACCCTGACGGGCTCAGAAAGACAAAATAAAGCGCTTTTTTTAACCCCTTTGTGTGTGATGCAAGTTGGTCGTTGATGTTTTGTATAGCATCAGAAACAAATATGTTTTAAAAAAGAAAGATACAAACTGAATGTATGGCCTTTCGAGGAATAATTACAAGAACAGTAGATATCCACAGATACTGTAAATGCCTAATAAAATCAAACTTCCGATTTATTTTCCTGAGATTTTGTACAATGTAACCCACGGTAATATTATTGATTCAAAGTTCCAATTCAGACAATATAAACAAGAGAAAATTGTTTCCCAATTCTATATTGCAAGGTATCATGACCCGTTGCCTAAATAGCATTTATTTTATTTTTGTATGAAAACCGCCCTAGTTTTCATACACATTTAGTTTATAATACACATACGTTGTATTATAAACCAGCTTTGCATAGTTTCCTTTTTATTATCTATATTTGTATCCATTTGTTGAACATTATTTCACAATGAGCACTAACAAGACCACGCCTGCCCTCATACTTTTAATGGAGGCGCTTAATAAAGGTGTTGTCCCCGATCAATCTGACAGCCGTAGAGCAAGGAGAATGTGTAATGGTTACATGTTATATCTGTCAGACATATAAAGCCACCATTTTCTTGTTTACAATTGTGACGAGTCCCGCGCCATGTCATAAAGCATTGGTTGCCTGATGAGGAGCAGCAGTGACGACACCAGCGCCTTTCTGAAAAGTTCAGATATTTTTTCAACTACGAGCGGCCCAACAAATAAGGCGGAGTGCGAAGACACTGGGGGCAGCCCTTTGTCTTACGGGGGGCCAAAGCGGCCCCTTTACCATCTCCTAATATGCGTAATAATTTAATCTAAAAAAAACGTTTAGTGGACACATGGTAAATAAGCAGGATTTGGTTCGTAAGTTATACACATCACTTGATTGCACAGTGCATCCACACAATTAGAAAACCTTTACGTGTAGTAGGCTACACGTAATAACGAAGGGAGTACCCATTTGGAAGAAAATACTCTATGCATTATGCCATAACAATTGCATTGCTCAGAGATTGACTAGAGCATGACTAAATCTAAACTAAATGTTTTGGACATTTAGAATGAAAATGTGTCAGGTCTCATTTGGTTGAGGACTCCGGCAGGCTGCAGCAAAAACAAAGTAAAGTTTCAAGTAATAGGTCTTGACACAAAGGAACATTGTTGAGAACAAACGAGAAAAATATGTGTTTTTTTTAATGAAGAATAAATTGTTAGGTGTAAAATATTATCCACATTAAACAAAAATGTATTCGATCTTTGTCTCCTAGTTAATGTATAAGGTAATTCGACTCATCTTGGCAGTAATTGGTGATTCACCATAAATAAAGTAAACTAAACAGTTTGACACACCCGGATGGTCGTCTTCTGTTCCTCTCGATAGTATATAATAAAATCCTTCACCACATCATGAGTCTGTTTTTATTTGTGGCTAAGAAAAATGAAAGGTTCACAAACCTCAAAATACTTTTCTAAAAAGCAGTTTTAAACCGACAACATCTTGGAACCCTGGAAGACTTTAATCTGTGACAGTGCCATCTGGATAGTGTGGGCCTTCCCTTTACCACCATTGGGAATTTAAAATAAGTAATTTAGAAAACAAACATGCGAGTGGACTTCCAACTCAAAAAATAAAAAAACAGAAACCCGTGTATTCAAGATTATTTTAATATTATTATGTATACTTTAGGCTTTAGAAATATAACTATCAATGACAAAACTTCACTGGAGTAATGGTCTTTTGCTTAGGCCCCCATCAGTTCACTGAATTACAATATACACATTATGATACAGAGCAGATTGGAATCTGAAATATTAATATAAATGTTTCAATATTTAAAGTTTCAGAATTGTTCTCACCTACTGTATTAGCCATGTGTGAGTATGAGCACGCTCCAAAATGTAAAGCCATCTTTTTCTAAACTAATTTTAAGTGCAAACTTTTTTCTTTCCTTTAAAAGACTGATTGCAGCATCCAGCTTATGGTTTCAGGTTTCATCAGACTGAGTGTATCTTAAGCCGATTGCAGCAAGGCAGTTCTCAACCATCTTGCTTGTTCCTTTATAGTAGTTATAAAAACAAAGAAAATAACAAAATCAGTGCAAAGTCGTTTGTAGGGATTTTTTCTACCGAGACCAAAAGTGGTGTTTGAATGTGAATTAATGCAAATTCTAAAATATGCCGGTTGGTTATAAAAAAGGTTAATTCACCAATCTCTCTCCCTCATTATATATATCTATAGATAGACATAGCTATATATCAATCGATATAGCTATAAATCTATCGATATCGATATATCTATACATATAAAGCCTCGGAGACTAAACAATGAACAAACTTATTTTAATAGCAAGCCTCTTGCTGAATGGTCACTAGTCACACTTTGGGTAGTGAGAGGGTGTAAATAAAGATTTCTGAAGTTGAAGAAAAATATATAGGAATTCAAAAACATCTTAAAACCCCGGCAAGGATACATGAGCACAATAATCCCACATTGCACCACACCCCTATCTTTGTTTCTGTCTTCTCAATCCTCTAGGTCAATAAGTGATCAACAGAAATATAAAAGCAATTAATGTAACCAGGAAGAAGGCAGGCGGGCGATGAGGAAGAGGAAGAGGAGGGAAGGGGGGGGGTGGAAAGAAAAGAAAACTTGCAATGCTTGCGGGGTGAAGAGCAGCATCAGACTCAGGGTTGCAGGGTTGGTTTAGCAGCAGAAATATTGTGGCTATACTACTGTTCCACTGGGAGAGCTGGCTTGGTTTTGGGATGACAATAAGCCCTGGAAAAAGGAAAACAAGGAGAGTTGCATTGGGAGAGTTCACAAAGCAAAGAAAAATCAAGCAAACACAACAGTCATTTTAGAGGTTATCCCCCCACTGCTGTGTCCTGCATTGGGGGAGAGAAGTGTGAGCAAGGCCTGCAAGGTCTTCAGAGGACTGCTTGAATGAGGTCATTTCATAATTGGAACATTTTGGTTAGGGTTATTATCAGATGGATTCACAAGGATCTTTGGAAATGGATCAATAATAAAATGATCGCCAATTTAGTGGCTCTTTCACCAATCCTCTCAAATATAGAAATATGCCAAGCATACAAGAGTGCATGCGAACACACGAAAACACACGCTCTGGACACCTTAAGAGGGCCCAGAATGACTTCACAACCAATACTTTTTTCAAACATCTTCATATTTGGTTTAAGTATGTGTATGCCTCTGTATGCCTCAGAGTGTCTACATTGGAAGTCTTCATCAGTAAAAGCAGACTTAATTATCTAGGCCTAGAGGTTTGCACGGGGAAGCACCGAAAACCCCCCCTGAAAAAACAAGTTGGACATGATTTAAGCGTGAATGGCTATTTCAACTACGCCTAAATTGGTACTCTAAATATTTGCTTTATTAGAAGATGGTTTATGAATAAATTTAGGGCCAAGTTAAATCCTAGCAAATGACTTCTTCTAAGGAGACGACTCCTTCCCCACCAACCCCAAACATGGACTCCCACACATTTCCGCGACATTAAAAAGAACTTACCACTTTGCCTGGCCTTGCCCATGTGCAAATAAATCCCTCCTGACAAGCGGTCACTAAACAGTCCTCTAAAAATATGAGCACAGTCAGTCTCTCGTGAGCTATCTTTTTACAGATGAGGGGCTCCAGAAGGGGCACCTCCTCCATGCGGGGACACAGCAGGGTGCCTAGAGTCTTAGCGGGGTCCGCTTTGCTCTTGGTCAGCAGGTTGAGCTTGTCGCTGCTTTTGCTGCTGATGTGCCCCATGCTGTGGTTGCGTTTGTGGTCCTTCTCGTGGGGCCGCTCCTTGCGGTCGTGGAGCGACAGCGTGGCGAATTTGCTCACGCCCGTGGCGATCGCGCTGTCCAAGATGCCGCTGGTGAGGCCCCCCGTGCCGGCCTTGTTAGTGCTGTTGGCCGTGGCGGTGGTGGTGGTGGTGGGGGTGGGGGTGGGGGTGGTGGCGGGGCCGCCCGCGGGGGGGGGCAGGCTGTTTGAGCGCGGTAACGTCGTGGAGTTGAGGCCCGGCGTGCTCGCACCACTGTTGTTTCCGTTTGTAGTGTTGCTGGGAGTGTTGGTCACTGCGGTCGACCCCAGGGGGGGGATGGTGGCGTTCATGACGTTAGTGTGTGTCCGTGTCCGCGAGAGGGGGAGGTGGGGGAAGAGGATGTCCTCCGTGAGGTCCCAGAGGCACAGCTGGGTGTCCTGGCCCACGGAGCCGAAGCGGTATGTCACGCTCACGGGCCGGCTGTCCGTCGAGTTGCGCTTGGAGAGCCGCGACTGCGTGCTGTTGGCCCGGTCTCGTCCAAAGTGGATCATCTGATCCTGGAAGTCCTCGTCGCTGCCGCTGAACTCCATGGGGTCGCTCTCCTCCACGCTGGTGGTGTAGTGGTCGAACGCCACCACGCTCACCCACGACTTGTGTCCGTGCCCCCGGGCGATGACCCGGCAGTCGAGGAACGACCACACAGTCACTAGGTCGTCCTCGCCGCCCGCCACGATGTACTTGCCGTCGGGGCTCCAGCACACGCAGAGCAGGCCACCGAAATAGCTCTTCATGGTGCCGTGCAGCTCTACGGCGTCAAAGTTGAACACCCGCAGGAAGCCGTCTTGGCTCACGCAGGCCAGGAACTTCCCATCGGGGGAGAAGGCAAACTCGTTCAGCGCGCCTTCGCCCACGGTCCATTTGAGCAGCGGGTTCCGCGTGGACTTGCTCTTACACGTGTGGACAGAGTAGTTCTCCCCCTGTTTGAGGAGCTGGTAGTGGGGCGCCGTGGTGCCGCACGTGTGCTCCACGTTGTACAGGTACATGCTCCCGCTGGCGTGAGAGACCAGGAAGAGGCTCTCGGAGCCCGGCACCCATTTCACACACGTCACCCTGGACTTGTCTATGAGTCTCTGAAGGGAGACGACGAGGAGTGTGGTGGTGGATGAGGTGTGTGGGAGGAAAGAATAAGTAAGATATAGTCAAGTACAGAAAGGAGACTGATGAATACTAATTAATGCTGACAATCATTTACCCAACAAAAAAAAGGACCTGATGATGAACAGCATCTCATGCAGACAAAAGATTGTACTAATGGGGAAAAGTCCCACCAAAAAAGGTGCAATGATTTACTACAGTTATTTGAAACATCAGTAGGGAATCTGGATCGTACTTCCTCGTTAAAGAGTTTGCTGGTTTCCTTCTTGATGGGGTCTATCAGTTGCACCTGTCCAGCCGAGAACCCCACCAGTAATGATACACTCTCCGCTGTTGCAGTTAGATGGTTGAAGTCGTGACAGGTTGGCTGCGTTCCCTTGTAGATGCGCTTGTCTATGGGTTTGCTCAGGTCAGCAGCCTATCAAAACAGGAGGAGCACAAACTCAGGCCAACACAGAGTTGCCAGAAAGAAGGAGGGCATCAATGTGGCATTTGATTACAGGCAAAAAATCACTGAAGTGAGACAAGCCCAGTTAAATCATGCATGAAAGCAAACAATGCTCATTAGGGTGAGCTTAATGACGCAAATAAATAAACACACTGTATGACCCTGCCATATTATAATGACATTGTGTGCAAAGAATAGCTCACTTTAATTTGACAGGGTCTCTCACCATGTGGTATACAGCTTTTTGTCAAAAGAGGAGAGCATTGTCCTGCGTCATACAATAACAAGTCGGCCATAAAGAAAACCTGACAAAGTATGACAAAATGATTAAATAAAAATACATTTTTCCAAGACTGGGTGAGAAAGAACAAAGGGATTTACTCTTTTAAACAATAACTTTTTAGTTCAGTATTTCCAGTAATGATAAATACCAGTCCAGATAATTATCTGATATGCAATAATAACGTAGTTCAAGAGTGCAGGACTTGCCATGCATTTACCAAGTTGTGAATATAAATAGGGAAAGTATAAAACGAGGGACTGGGCATCTGTAACCTACCCAAGACCTCATACTGACATACTTCATCAACCTATGCCAGTGTACTCTTATCAAACAGTAGAACTACACTACGTTTTTTGTATCAATATTGGCACTATTAAGTTATTCTAGGTGCCACCAAGTTCCTTCGCATGATCAACAACCACATCAGCACAGCAAGCAAAACACTTCCGGCTTCTCCTAGCATCACACAATGAACGTTACCTAAAGCCATTTTCTACATCGCTAGTTAAACAATTAGAACGACCAAGTGCAATCTAATGCAACAATAGATAAATAATTCTCTCATTGAGCAAGTAACTTATAGCCAGCCAATTTTCGTACATGCAGCACTACATAAATACTTTAACCTATTCGCCTGTCAAGACTGGTACAAGCTACCGTTAGCCGTCAACATCTAGGCCAGGTCATCCCTCCAGGAAAGTTGTCCTGAAACTTCTGTGTATATCTTGTTTAAACGGCTTCATAGATTACAGCAACAGTTCGCACAAAAAGTTATCCAGTTAAAGTAACTACTACGAGTGACTGACAGGTCACGGATTCTCATACATTGTCATTTCGACACCTGTCAATCAAAGGGCGTCGACAGGTGTTATGCGAGTAGCACCGTGTCACACTCAAATCCTACTCTTTAAACGATCAACAACTTCAACGACAAGGAATCGAATTAAATCCAACACACATTTTTAGACGCATGCTCACATTACTACCAGAACCGAACATAAGTTGGGAGTATTTAGACCAATGATCAGCCTCGAAATAACTGAGTGGCAAGCTAGTTAGCTCCAATCATTAGCCACCGGACTGCTAGCTCCTAGCTCCAAGCAAAACTGCCAGTCCATCGCTCTCAAAGTCAGACACCTGCCAAACTTAACGCTACGCACACACCGCCCCTGTATTCAACAACACTTTGGATCAAACCCCTGACAACTGACCAGAGGAGTACGTGTGGATGACATTTGGTGGATTAAGTGAAGTTAGCGCGCTACCTTTCGGACGCCTTTGTAGATGTAGAAGTAGAGCTCGCGGCCCACATTGAAACAGATCCGGTCGCCGTTGCCGGACTGGTCGTTGACGTTGACGAAGGAGACCTTGACGGGGTTGGAGCCCTGCGAGTTGAAAGGCACCCGGTTGGGGCGGCTGTATTCGGAGTGAGTGAGGAGTTTGTAGACACCTTCCCGAGTGGTGAATTGAGTTTTAATTTCGTTCATTTCCTTCCCTCCTCCCTCCGCCGCCATCTTTGAAATTAACATTCATCCTTTTTCCTCGAGCCCGGATCTTACGCATGGAGCGTGAACTCTCCGTCCCCCCCCCCTTCCCTCCTCACCTCCACCTCCCCCTCCCCCCAGCCGTTTGTGCCCGTAATTGATCATTTGCATCCTCCACTCGTGACATCGCAGGACTTTGCACAACGCTGAGGAATATAAAGTTTGTGGCGGTACATATGCTGCTGGTAATACACATGTTAGTGCCCAGTCGATTATCGAATGCATCAGTAAAAATACAATTAAGATTGACGAATACATTTTACACCGCTATCATCACAAAGCCATTTCATTAATAAAAAAGTTATAAAACGTGTTACGCAATATGCCACCTCGGAGGAAAGGTCACTTGCGTCCTGGTAAATCTTTTGACAAATTTCCAGATTAACATTAGCCATTATTTAATGTTACCATGTTTTTTCATAAGTATACCGTTTTAATTCAGTTAACAGTGATGGCTGTTCGAACAGTGTGGAGGAGCTTGCTTTCCGATACATGGTAAGGCCACAAACACAAGCGTAGTGTGTAAATAATCATCAGAGTAAATTTGTCGAGAAAGACGATGTATCGGATGCATTTTGTGGAATAATAATCATGTATGTGTTGTGTAGTGATTAAAGTAGGTCCTATTTGTAGTGCTTAGTTGCGGTCTTTCTACCCATGTTTTCCACCAGGAGATGTGTAAAGTGGAGTCCAGCACGGATGAGTCAGACAACAGCCCAAGGTCATCAGATACCAGCACAATGGTATAATGTAACTTGGACACAATCTCCTTTCAGACTCCAAATCGCAAAATACTATTGACATGTTTTACTTTAATTTATTATGATCTGTATGGTACATATGCTACTGAGTCTACAGAACACGTGAGTTTAAAGTTAAACATACAATATTGTTGAAAGTGCCTTGACGTGAATAATGACACCATTCAAGATGTTAGTATCATCATTCATTTGGCAATGATACTGAAAAGGATACAATCCAGCACTATAGTATTTCATGCTGGAGAATATGTATATTTCATGATATGACCAGTGGTCAGGAAGAAAACAGATTTAGGCTACAAAGATGGTAAACATTTTCAGATTAAACAAAGTAAACTAAAAGGGCGCACTCACACTAGTCCGTTTCACACCTGTACCGTGCTCAAGTCTAGATCGTTTGGCTAGTGTGAGCACGCCAAACGTACTCGAAAACACTTCCATTCCGTGGCCTGAGCACACGTGGGACAGGTGTGCTCTGGCCACGGTACAGATGCTAATGAGCCGACACGCGCACACGCACGGCTACGCAACCTGAGCTAGATGACGATTAGTCCATGCGACCCTTCTTTCCCATTAAACAATCAACATGACGGCAAGTTATTCACGTTGGTGCGATAGTGAAGTTGAGTTTTTGATTAAAAAAAATACCCCGTTAGTCACGGCGCGGGCTTTCTCCGTTCACTGGAGAAGGAGGGGCTGCACGGAGTCTAGACCTCTTTAGAATAATTTGCACACTCCCGAATGTTTTTTTTTTTTATGAATGAATTTATGACGTTTTTGACGTCTGAGTGTAGGCTACATTAACTATTTACTATTTACGATTAACTATTTACTAGTGCAAAAACGCCAACATATTCTTTATTTTGCTGACCACTTGTTTTTTATCCAGACAAAAGCATTTCTCTCGTAGATCGCACCATCTTTCAACGTCTCTGTTTAATACGACTGCATCACTACCCAAGCCCCCTCCCTGGAACCGCGGAGCCGTCGCATTTACAACAGAATTAAACCCAATAAACCATCAATGTGTTCAGGGTCCGGGAGGGTAAATTGGGGTTCTAGCTCAAGCAGGTAATTTACCAGTGACCCAAAGGGGCGCTGTTATACATTTTCCTCAAGATGCACGTGTGCATTATAACACAAACATAAATAAAACATAAGATCCCCCCCCACCGGTGGGTCTTTCTTTTCTTGATACTAACATTAATTCTAAACAGCATTTTACACAGTAGCCTATAATAGGAAATGCTCATAGGTAAAGCAGCGTAATTTAACACTGACCATAGCTTTTTATGGGAAAAGAAGCAACGGTAAAGGACCGTACTAAACGCCCTATCCATTGTATGGGTCTGTAAAGTGCTAATCAAATGTATTTATCAAGCACCTTTAATACAAAGGTAATTGGTTGGGGGGAGATTTTATGTTTTATGGATGTTTTTGGCATGCCTGTCTACGCTTCAAACAGCGCCCCCTGGGGTCACACTTTTCGGTGGGTCGAAGCATTCGGTGTAACAACGGCTTCAAGTAAGCAACAAAGTCTGTAAAGTGTAAACTGTGTGCTCTGTGTTATTCTACTAAGCAGCGGACGCTTGGTGTTGACGTGATGACGTAGGTACAAGAGGCAACCGTACTCAGGCCCAGTTGAGATTGCCTAGTGTGTGAGCACAGGCCAGCGCACAGCAGGGGGGTGGGGCAATCAAACTTTAGCACGGTACAGGTGTGAAACGGACTTGGGCACGGTACAGATGGCCTAGTGTGAGTACGCCCTAAAGTTAACACTGTTGACTTTAGTTGTTGCATGTGGATGGTATATATAGCCTCAACCCAGCTTCGTAAGGCTCTTCAGCTATAGGTACGTTAGCTGCTCATCAAGCGGTCCCAATCCAAAACAGTGTTTTCAAGAGTGTTTGTAAAATCTCTTTTGAATGACTGATTACTGTGAGCAGGCCTTGGTGACTAACGGGCAGGAGAAAATACCTCTTCCAAAGAACATGTCATCATGGTCCCACAAGGTCGGGGGACGGCTTCCATGTTACTGCCGGGTGAGCCCTCCACCTAACATTACTAAAGGCCTCATGTCATGCCCCCAGGTGTGGATGGGATTCGCCTGTACGAGCCGTTTGGCACAGGGAAGCAATGATTTTCACGGTGACATCACAAGTGGGCGTGTCCACCTAGATGTACGCTGGATAGATCAGTGCACCATCCTACCCAGTGGACTGTAGCAATCGTTGCTCATCTATCCTTCATATATCTGGGTGGACACGCCCGCTTGTGGCGTCACTATGAAATCACTATCCACACCTGGGGGGGCATGACATGAGCCCTTTAACCCATTCTGTGGCTAAGCCCCCCCTCCCCCTAAGACCCCCTCTCTATGGTGACTTTAAAGTACCTGGACCCCTACGACGGGAGCTCAGAGGACTCCGATGAGTCCCGCCACGCTGCAGGCCTCCTGCGCGGGAGACCCAGGCAGCACGGGTGCGCCCGCAGCCACTTCCTGTGCCGGAGCAGACGCCTCGTCCCCCTCCAGCCACCGGCGTCGGCCCCCTTGGAGGTGACCAAGCGTGAGCCCCGGGCGCCCCCCCCCTCCTCCACCACCCCCACCACCACCACCACAGGGTCGCCCCTGCTGACCCAGCAGCCGGCGGACGTCCTGATGGACTCGGACGGCAGCTCGTCCGAGCTCTGGGTTTCCCCCCGGTCCCCGGTGAGCGGCCGAAGCGTCTGCCGGGACCCTGCGGGGAGGACGGGGTCCGGGCACGGCCGTCCTGAGGGAGAGGATGACCGCTTTGAGGACTCGGGGTTGAACAGCGCCATCAGAACCCCGACACCACCGCCCTGCGCACGGTCCCCCCCTCACACTGCGGGGGCAGCGGGGGGCAGCGGCCCCTCTGACAGGTCCCCTGGCCCCAGCAGCGACGGCTGCTGCTTGTACAAGAGGAAGATGATGGGGCCTCACGTGACGGGGGTGGGAGAGTCTGGGCAGAGGAAGAGGCAGTGTGTTGTCAGCATGAAGGAAGAGCCGGGGTAAGGGGACTGTGCTGCCCGAGATGTTTGGAAGACCCTCGTTAACATTGTGGCGCATTTTTTTTTTGTACGCCTTTGAAGTGAACTAGTTTGGATTGCACGTGAGACCGATTTTTGCACCTTGTAATTCAGTGCCCTGATGATTCAAACAGGTAAAATGCCTACTACCTTGTTTGACCTTTTCCCATTGCAATTTGAGTTAACGTAGTCGTTCAAAGTGTTGCGTTAGACATGATTACCTCACCAGAAGACACATCTGACCTCAGCCACTTCAGTTGTTTGCGTTTATTGCACAAACCACACTTTTTCTAATGAAGGCATTAGTCTGACTTGCCAGTTTGGAGAAGACTATTCTAATTCTGTTCGACAGGTATTTAACATTATGCACTTTAAAAGGATGTTTGATTCATGTAAAATATATATTCTTTTGTCACAGCAAGTGGACTCCTGGATTCCTTTTACCTTGAACTCATTGTTCAAAACTAAGATATACAGGTTACCCTTTTCCCCCAAGTATACCACATAAACATCACATGGCATTCTGCAAATTAAACATGAACACAATTCCCCATAAGTAACATATCAAGGATCCTTGAAATTACAGCTCTTCATTACACCTACTCTACCATAATGTCAGCTTCCCCTGGGCCTGTGAAGTTATGACGAGCTAATGGTCTTCACGGTATTAGGGATAACGGGAAAGTTTTCCATTGTATCAACATATTGTAGTCTATGGTACCTTGAAAAGCTGTCTGCAAAAGATATTGTCTACATGTGGGCCCACTTCTGTTGTATACACCTGATTTACTCATTTTAAAATGTGTATACCACATCATTTCATCATGGTGTGTATCAAAATATGCAATACAAACATGCATTTTAATTTGAAGGTCAAAGGGTTAAATGTGTTTCTTCGGAAGTTTGGCTCAAGGCCAGTAAGATGATTCTGCCTTTTTCCTTCAATGAAGTGAGAATTAGGCCCAATCCCAGTTCTCCTCCTACACCGGAGGCAAACAGTTATGACATCAACACCTATGCTGAATAACACTCATCTCATTCCAATCGGAAGAGGTTGGAGCGCAATCAAAGGTTCTTTGATTCCTTTCAATCCAATCAATCTGTTTTTGTGCGGAGAAATCACTGCATGGGAGCTCATCACCAGCACACAAGGCCTGATTACTCACCCCATTTGTCCTCAAACAGACTTGGGTTTGTTCAACTACAAGATAGTTTAAAAAAAAAAACGGCCTTGTAGTTGAACAAACCCAAGTCTGTTTGGTCTATTGGTCAGACGTAGTGTAAGACAACTCAATGTTTCACCTTTATTTTTGTAGATGGTTAGGAGGTATATAATGGAAAGAAAATTGGCTGGTTGCTGTGATTTAACATTGGCTCGAGGTTTTCCTTATAAAAAAACCTTTCCTATAACAACCAGATAGCCCTCCTTGAAATAGGGCTTAACAAATCTAATGCAAAATAGCAATCAAGAGACAGAATTCAATGTAGCAGTTAATTTTATTCCAACTTTGATCGCTTAAAAACATTCAGGTTCCTCCTTAAAAAGACATTGCATTTCTTTCTCTACTTCTCCTCTACTTTGTTAGTAACCAACCGATAACTCACTTCCTCTGACCCTCAAACTACTTTTCATAAACTGCGTTAATGGATGTTATGTAGATTACTGCCTCACACTAAACTTTGCTGTTTCTATCGTAAAACACTCCAGGCTGCTACTTGTTGATATCTTAACAGGAAAACGACACTAAGTGTTTCGATGATTAATATGGGAGTTAAACAGTGAACGAGTGCCAGTCTTCTTGAGCTCTACTCTGTGCACAGGACAGCCACTCCGCGCTCATAGAAGTTGTGTGGGTCCTCCTTGGCAGCGATGTCCAAGTCCACGGTGAAGATAAGGTCTGCCCTGGTGAAGTTCAGGTACACGGGCAGAGTCACCTAGAAGGGAAGCACGAGAGGACGACCATTTCAATTTATGCCCAAACTTAATAATAAAAAAACTTTTTTGGGGGGGTTTGTGAGTGTGATAAGCCTTACAAGCGGTTTCGAAAATCTGCCCCATATGACATCCCTAGTGGGCGTGTCCACCTAGATCTGTGCTGGATGGATCAGTCTACCAGCCTACCCAGTGGACTGAAGTAAACCTTGCTCATCATATGGGGCAGATTTTCACAATGGCTTGTAAGGCTAATGACACTCACACCTGGTGGTATAATATGTCCCCTTTAAGGTGCTTTTTGAACATGGGCATATCGATATAATGTTTGATATCAGAAGGTTTACATATGGTATGCTGCAAGCTTGTTTTGTGGGTTGTCTACTGGTTAGCTTGGTGTTTTACTCCCAGCTGAACAGTTCTGGATTGGGTCATAATGATTGCAGTCTACCCTGAGCAACATGCCTACACCTTACTGGCTTCATGAACGACGTGGCAACATAAACCCCAAGTGGCTAAGTGGCTGAATAGAGGAAGAACGTTGGTCCTACCATGGGTCTCTTCTCCTCGTTGCCCTGTTTGTTCCAGCGGAGCTGAGTGAGGGGCAGCTCGGTGGAGATGGTGTTGGACAGAGACAGCTTGTTGTTGGCACACGTGGCCCCCTGCAGTTTCAGACCTGCAAGAGAAGCCCATTGAGGAGAAAACCCAGTTAGAGTGGCTTCTAGAAAACACTGATGGCTATAGACTCGTATCTGTCCCTGGATTCATTCAGAGCGGGGGACTTTGTAATTGTGCTGTGAAATTAATCGAATTTCTATAACGATTTTGAATTTTTGTACATTTGTTTCACTCAGATGTTTTATAGAAATAGAACCGCTGGATACATTTTAGTACATTCTTTTAGATTTGAATCTTTTTGTATTTGAACATTTGGTTTATTTTTTTAAGGGGAAAGAAATGGGAGAGAAATGCAGAATAAATGCATCATGTTTTCAATCTCAAAAATAATCGATATTTCAATATTGACCACAATAATGGTGATGATATGTATTTCCCCATATACTCTGTAGGCGCGTGTTCTCTGACCTTTGATGCCGAAGCTGCAGGCGTCCAGGACGGCGCCCTGGGCGTTGGTGACGTTGACCTCCAGACAGAGCTCCTCCAGAGACCAGCTGTTGGCCTGGGCCACGTACTGGCGCGTGGCCGTGATGTAAGCCTCGGGCACAAACAGGCCGCCGAGACACACGTTGACGTTCTGGATGGGGGCGAGGTGGAGATTTTTAAGTTATTTAAAGCAGGGAGTTTTCAAACTGTGAGGCGTGCCTTCTCTAGGGGGCGCCAGAGTTCTTCAGAGGGGGGGGGGGGCGCGATGTGTGAAAATAATTAACTTGAAAAATAACAATATCTTTAAAAACGCACAAAGATGTTTAAAATGTGTTAAACAACAAAAATATCTTTCAGAACACGTGTTTGAAATGTTCCAAAAAAGTCGTCAAGCGTCAACTGTAAAAGTATAAAAACAAAAAAAACAAAGCCGTTGGAGGTTTTAAGAACCTAGGAGAAACCTACCCAGGGGACTGTACCCACTGGTAGGTCCTTACACCTGGGGGTTAAATAAGGGTTAGGGTTAGTGCTTTACCTTCAGCTCCTTGGCACCGCCGCTGGCCGCTGCCTGGGAGATCTGCTGCAGCTGCTTGATTCTTTCGCTGAAGTCGGCGACCCACTGGATCACCGTCATGGAGGC
Source organism: Gadus chalcogrammus (assembly GCF_026213295.1). Classification (NCBI taxonomy): domain Eukaryota; kingdom Metazoa; phylum Chordata; class Actinopteri; order Gadiformes; family Gadidae; genus Gadus; species Gadus chalcogrammus. The sequence continues at coordinate 17,385,782 of NC_079416.1, forward strand.
GGGGACCGTGTAGCGGCACCAGTTGTGCGGCAGAATACCTGCAGGAAGATATACACCAGAGCTCAGGGGGAAATTCAGCAAGAAATGTAAGCATCCAGCTGTTAGCAGTTATGCATCTTCCTGTGCTAAGTGTTAGCCCTTTGAATACTAATCAAAAGATTAAGGACTCAAAATCATGAGTTTAGCATCGAGCCCAAAAAAAAAATCGGAATAAAAGCGTAGTATATAGCAGTAGTAAAAGTATTCAACACTACATTACAGGAGGTGTCATTTAAATGATAGGTTTACCTTTCACCAGGTCGTTGATGAGCGTGCGCAGGTCGTTGGTCTGCTTCTTCTTGCCCTCGCACACCTGCACCACGTCAGTCAGGTCCTGGCGGATCTCCTGCAGCATCTTGCCGCCCATCTTCACCTCGCGCTCAAAGAAGCGGAACAGCGGATCCTGTAGGAAATAAAACATTAGAGAGGAATGTCAGAATACACTAGGGAACCTTTTCCACTAGAGACATCTAGAGTCAGAAACCAGCATCTTAAAACAAACCAGGGATCTTTGTATATAGTCTTTAAATCCATTTCTTCTGACTGATAAACGTTTTTTTGACTTTGTGATGCTTTAAACAAGATGTTCATGTTTACATATCAAGCAGAAACATTGATCTACTGGTTGTACTTGCTGAGAGAGGGAGCAAGCGAGGAAGAGCGAGCGAAGACCACCTCGACCTGCATACCAGTAGCCAAATTTCCATGAGATAACTGATCATAACGGGGGCGACTTTGGACAAACTCTCCTAGTTATGATCACCGGGTGAAGTTGTTGCCGATCATACCTAGGCCACCATACCCTGGATCCATTCCTCCACCCCCCCCCCCCCCCCCATAACCAGCTCTAACCTGGCCCCGTCCGGCTCTACCTTGATGTTCTCCACCGTGCGCTTCAGGGGGTTGACCATCTGGGGGATGAGCTGCAGCCAGTTGAAGGCGGTGGTGTGGATGGTCCTCATCCAGGCGGGCTGGTTGTCCGACGTGGACGCCGTGCGCTGCTTTATCTCGGCCGTCTCGTAGGCGAGGTCGTCCTCATCCTCCAACATCTGCATTTTCAGCATCTTGCTCATCATGTCGATGCCTGCGCCCCGAAAGAGGGAGGAGCCAGCAAGGGGGGAGGGAGAGGAAGGTGAGGTTGGGCAGTGGGAGGGGGGGGGGGACAGGAGATCAGACCGTGGCGGAAGAGGGATAGGGGGAGGGGGGGTGTGAAGAAGTTCTTAACAGTGCACCATAAGACTTTGATAGTTTGGACTCAGGATTGTGTTAATATGGGATGAAGGAACAACAGGTTATTACATTAAGCATTTGTTATCGACAATCAAAAGATGTCGACGTTGTCCTGAAGAAGGAGCAGAGGCCGGGAGGGCTTCAGGTCAAAACATGACGCCAACAATACAAAACACCAACATCAGGTTGAAAATTAAACACAAAGGGGCATGCCGGCATTCAAGGCAAAATGGGTTCAGTTTTGTTTCCTGCAACATAAAAAAGGGACTTTGGCTGACATTGATGAAGGAATAGCATATACTGGGAGGGAGGAGCGTGGGAGGGTAGGGGTAAACTGGACCCGGGGATAGTGTGGACATCACAGTGGTCAGGAGAGAGGGTTTAGCAGCCGGGTGTGTGGGTCGGGGTGGTATAATCTGTAGCATTTCCGGAGCGTAGCGACATGATGGGATGGATAATGCAGCTGCTGGAGGATGAGGTGACCGTCTTGTCTCGGGCAGAAGAATTCCAGACGTTACTGTTTACGCTACGGAGGGAAACGTTGTAGCACTGGTAGGGGAGGAGGGCGATTTGGGACAACAACTGAAAAATATACAAGCAAGACCATTCCACTGCAGTGCGTGTCCTCCCCGTTAAATAAATATTAGTCAAGACAATGATCATTATGACACGAATTATAATATAATGTCGAGGCAGCAGATGTAAGTTGGAGAAGTTTTCCCTGTGAAGTTGTAGGAAAAAAGGAAGACATTGAGAAGAATGAATACATTGATGGAGGGAGGAAGGAGCGGTGGAGGGCGACGGGCGTACCCTGAGTGGTGAGCAGGAGCTTCTCGGCGTTGCTAGGCAACCCGAGCCAAGCCGGAGTCTGGGTGTCCGGGAGCATCTCCACCCAGTGCATGAATTCCTCACGCCTGGAGAAAGAAAAAAAAAAAACACACACACAAAGGTTGGCAGACATCAGGAACAAATCCCGTCTTTGTCATTGACGGAAATCTTGGAAAAATAGCTTTTATTTTTCCAACTCCCGCCTAGAACAAAAAACCATCCGCTGACCTGATGCCCTCGGGCATCTTGATGTCTTTGTGTCCGTCCACCTTCAGCGCCAGCTTGAACTCGCTGTCGAAGCTGCGGGTGGTGAAGATGCGGTCCAGGAAGGTGTTGAGCAGCCGCTGGTCGAACTCGTTGTCGATGCGGCCCCCGTAGATGGACTGAGCCATCAGGGTCTTCAGGGCCGCCCAGGGGATCTTTTCAGGGGAGATGTTCTGACGACCCTGAGCGTGCATAGAAATAATTAGACTTCAGTCGTATCTACTGGATAAAGTACAGGTCCAAAGCATTAATAGGTGAAGGAGGTAAGAACACTGTGTTCAAGGTGTGCCGAGGTGCGCTCTGGTACCTTGGCGGTGTCGTCCAGCCAGGTGTCCACCGTGTCACAGGCAGAGCGCAGGTCGGACTCCCCGAACTCGTACTTCTTGGACCAGCCCAGGGGGGCGTAGCGCAGGCGCTCCTGGATGACGGCGTGGAACCAGGCCAGCAGGAAGTAGAGACGCGCACGCTCATTGGGAGCCTGACGGAACAGCAGGGGGTTAAAGGAATTAGTCTCAATGATTCAAAGTTTGCAAACATTTCAATGGAAGTTATTTCTATTTTTTTTTAGATTTGAAACATTTTTGATCCAAAAATATGTTTTTTCCCCCCCAAAAGAGTAAGGGAACAAGAAGATGGATTGTAAAAAGATACCTGATGCAAGTTGTTCAAACTACATTTTAAGTCAACCCCATTTAACTTCATGGCATCGGAAAAAGCAGCAAAAACAACAACAATGCCTTTCTTTCCCCCCTCTGTGCTCTCATCCACGTGTGAAGTTCAACCTGTTCATTACCAGGGGGGTAATGGTTTCATGCGAGTGTTGTGTGGTGCGGTCAGCCAGTGCCGGTCACCTTGCACATGCGAGCCACGGGGATGCTGCTGAAGGTACGCAGCATGTTGGCCTTCACACCGGGAGGGGGCTCGAACACAAAGATACGGCCGGCACGCAGCAGGTTCACTGGCACCTGGGAGCACACACAGAAACACACAGATAAGGTCACCACTGAGAACCCGGGAGGTGAGACGGGAGCAACTTGATGGCTTAACCATTCATCATTTAAGAAACTTTTATCCAAAGTGACACACAGTGCATTTACAGATGCTATGTTAAGGAGCTCAAGGGATTTGACAGGGCAAAGATGCCGGTGGGAATTTAACCCACCATCTCTGGGGCTGGGCTTCATCACCCCAGCCTCAAAACCCATCCTGTTCCATGTCTTCTACCACTAAAGGGTAACAACTCTACTTTGAGTCAAATCAATTTAATTCCTTTGCACTTGATGAAGTAAAACCCCAAAGGGCATCACAGTTCCACAGCCATAAGACACTCCCTAACCCTGAAGGAAAACTCCAAAAAAAACAAGGGAAGAAACGCTTAATGGATGCACCCCACAGCAGAAAGACGTGATGCGGATGGCGTTACCTTGGGGTTGATCTCCATGGTGAGGAAGAGCCTGAAGCTGGCGTGGGGCTGCATGGAGTGCAGCTTCTTCTCCAGCTGCATGAGCCAGCCGGGGGCCAGGTGGACGTTCTCCAGCATGACCCAGCGACCCGACTTCACCGCCGTGTTGATGTCCCGGTCGGCCTTGTTGAAGCCCTCGGCCGAACCTGAGAGGGGGAGGGAGGGGTCGAGGACATTAAAGTTAATGTTCATGAGAGGCAAACTAACCGTGACCCCGTACATAGTGGTCCTTCTACACATGTTTGCTACATTGATTTTGTATTGAGACGTGAATATCTTCTCCCCCCCCCCCCTTACGAACCGATAGAGATGGAGGTGATGTGTTTGTTCTCCTCGGTGGCCAGATCCCGGACCAGGCCGCTGGCGTCGTAGCCGGGCACGGAGCACATCAACACGGGGGTGTTGGGCTTCACCTGTACAGAAACAAACACCAACAAGGGGGCCACTGAGAAGGACTCCTTAATAACAGAAATGAAGGACGCCATGTCAGACTGAGATTACCACACACACACACACACACACACACACACACACACACACACACACACACACACACACACACACACACACACACACACACACACACACACACACACACACACACACACACACACACACACACACACACACACACACACACATCTGGAAAACGATCTATGGCCGAGACCCAATACAAAGAGCTACGGTGGACCTTCACAGAAAATGGTGGATGTCACCACGTACCTCCATATCCACGATGTTGCCCAGGTCCAGCGGCTGCTCGATGATGTTCATGAAGGTCTCCCCCAGCACCTTGCACACGAAAATGTGGGACATGGCCAGGAGACGGTCGGGGCGGAACGCCTGGATCAGCAGCAGCTGGTGCACCGCCTGGCCAATCACAGCTGAGCAGGAGGTGGAGACGCAGGGGTTAGAGCAAAATACATCAACGTGACACGTGTACTGCAATTTAAGGACGCTTATGGTTATGGCGCTGGACAATTTATCTTCTTGGACAAATCTAAATCCCTATCGAAATTGTTGATTCAATAAAATGCATTTGGACATTTTATTGAATCAAGTAAAAGTCCCTAAAATACTCACTGGACTGCTTCTCTTCGGACCACACGTAGGGAACAGACAGTTCTGGAGTGTTGCTCTCCAGCCACATGAAGAATTGCTGGAGGAATATGAAATAAATGACACCATAAAGTTATTTGTGTTTACATGGAGTAATTGGAAAAAAAACTTGCCCTTTATAAAAGGGGGGTTTACAGTGCATTAGTACGAACAGTCAAAATATAGGGTCGGGTTGACCCTTCAACATCCCTACAAATCCACTAAAGCGGTCCATAGAGCCTCACCTCGTCCTCCTCCACCTTGGACACCAGGTCTTTGAAGGCGGGCGTGCGGCTGAGACGGACCATGTCCTCGCACTGCTCCGTGGTCAGACCCTTCACCTTGGGCAGGGACATGCCCGTCAGCACGATCTCCTTACTGCGCAGGAAGTGCAGGAACTCCACGTCGAAGGAGCGCTCACTGCAGAGACACCAGGTCACCCGTGTTATGTTGAGAAACTACTTTGGGTGGGTTTTACGGTGGGTTATTGAGAGAGTGAGTGGTCTTACGTGGTCATGCCCTTAAGGTTGATCCTAGCCAATAACATGGCGAAGGTGATGTGGTCTTGGTGGAGCATGCCTCTCGCCACTCTGTTGAACACAACCTACCACCACAAATGATACAAAAGCACATTCAATACACGTACATTTGAAAAGGCTCAAAATGGGTTCATGCATGCCAATATTGTGCGTAAATGGTCAACCATGTTTATCACTACTGCTCAATGTTTCACATTTACATTCTGTGTTAACATAAATTTCTTCTATTACTTTATATATTTTTGGCGCTGTCCTATTTCAAAAATTGCAATCATTAAAAAGGTTATGCCTATCTTTTACAACTGCTGTGTAATAGATTGATTGATTCCCTTGATAGTTTAGTTTCCTCTGTAGACCCTTGATTGATCCAGGGACTACAGATGTAAATTAACCTGCATGGCTAAATCTGGCACATTTACATGTCGAACTAATTTAGATTAATGTGCACAGTCCATTTTAAATAAAGAATGACAGTATGTGGTTCCTACCTGGAAGAGGTCCTTGGTGATGAGGTCGAGCCTCTGTGTGTGGTCGCTGATGCCCTTCAGACTGGCGTTCTCGTACAGCACCTGGTGGTACGTGTCCAGGAAGAAGTGCAGCGAGTACTGGTACAGGAAGTGGATCTGCACACGGGGAATAATAATAAAAAGGTTAGAAAATCTTTTTCTAACAAACTTTTTAAACATCATTTATGAACACATGTCATTTAGAACACCCTCACATTAGGGATGAATGATAAATAGAATTCAAACCGATGTTGCGTGATTATTATTTTATTTTTTTGGATTTGTTACTGTAACTGACTTGGGATCAGTAAGACCTGTATTTATTTTTCTTTTAGAATTCAATAGTTAAATAAAGATGTTATAATATCAATTCATGCATCAATTCATCTCAACACATAGGCCTGGCCTAAAAGAAAGAGCAGTTTAGATGTTGACTGCTTCCAATGGGTTGGTCATACTATATAATGATGTATTGCTTGTATAGTGTATAATACTGAACATACAGGAACTTTAAAAACAAGCTAAATCACAATATTGGTCGAAATAATCGCAATTCGATTATTTCCCCAAACTGTTCAGCCCTTCTTATCATTAGTGAGCATTGCATTCGTATTTGAATGCAGAAGGAGCCGGTGGTGTTCTGACCTGGTTCAGGGCCTCCATGGTGAAGTAGATGCTGCTGCACGCCGAGGACAGCGACAGGTACTGCTGGGACACCGCCTCCACCTCGGCCATGACGATGTCCGTCTCCTCCACCTTGCGGGTCACCTCCGCCGCCTCCTTCTTCAGGTTCTCCAGCGTGGTGATGATGGTGTCGTCGTCCAGGATGCGACCCTTGACCTCGTTGAGGGCCTGCAGCAGGGACTTCTCCAGCTGGCGTAAGCGCAACTGGAACTCACCTTAAAAAGAACAAATAAAAAAATAATTAACATTCAATTAAATAAGTTTAATATAATAGACAATTCATAGCAATCATTTCATCATTTACATCAATGAGCTGTCCTAACATTTATAACACAATCATTTGCAGTTGCTCCAATGTTTGCAACAGTCCAGTAGCAATTGTTCTGCAACCGTTTGCCTGTGATAGGTTGATGTTCTGATAATTTCTTCAAACCAAATATAAAAAACTAAAACCAAACTCAAAATGAATTTACTGATCAAGCAGATACAAAAAAAAATAAAAATGTTGGTGTCAACATTGTCTGTCCCTGCCGGTCACTCCCTGTTAAACCCCATTCCCTGACGTTCCCGTCTCCGGCGATCCCGTCAGTCCTCTGCACTCCTCACCCTGTAGCTTGAGCAGGTCGGATCGCTTCTCGTCCACGTCGGGCCTCTCGGCCTTGAGGACCTCGTTGAGGCACTGGCTCTGCAGGCTGCTGCGCGTCACCGTGAAGTTGACGAAGGTCACGCGGGAACACAGGTCGGGCGGGAACTCCACCGTGGGGTCCCGGGTGGAGAGGAAGATGACGAACGAGGGGGACAGATCGATGTCCTGGTCGCCCAGGGTGATGAGGACGCGACCCCCAGTCCTGCGCACCTCTCGGTTGAGCACGGGGTTGAGGATGGGGTCGTAGCTCTCCACGTCCTGGTGGGACACACACACACACACACACACACACACACATTGTAACTTCTTTAATTATGTCTGGAGTTCATAATAAATGTACATCCATGTTACAGATACAAAACATTGCTCAGGCATGATCCAGCAATGTGGGATCACAGACAGACAAACAGACAGACAGACAATGAGTTTTCTGAACCCGTGCATGTGTAACGAAATGGGAGAACACAAGCCAGTCGGGCCATTACCTGCACTAGCAGAGGGTTTCCGAAGCGCAAGGCGCTCTCCAGGTTCTTCCTGAAGGCGTCGTCCAGGAAGCTGGTCCTGGTGATCTTGCGCTCCTTGTACTCGTTCATGATGAACTCTGTGGCCTGGCCCGATGGATCGATGATGAGTGGGTACCTGGGAAAACACAACAACAAGATGAAAGCATGGTCCTACACAACCAAGGTCATGCTACCTTTTGGGGGGGTTGTTTGATGGAAGGTTTTTCCCTCACTACCCTCGTGATATTCCCCCTCCTCACTGACCTGTTGAACCTCTTCAGCATGATGGCGTTCTCCGTGCACAGGTCGTCTGCGGGTAGCGAGCTGGCCTGCCAGCGCAGCCTCTCATCCGCATTGGACAGGTACTCCGTCCTGGCGATGTCGGTACGGAACTAACGGGGGCAAATGAAGTTAAAAGATAGATTAAAAACACTTTTATCCAAAGTTTATTTATATGAAAGGAGGGAGCCCTCACTCTGCGCTCCTCAAGATTTCTTCCACGCTGAGTAAGGGAGTTTTTTCTTGTCCTTTTGGGGGCTTGGGTCAGGGGTGTGTGATAAATATTTGGCCTGTTAAGCCCTTAGACTGTAATGGTGATTAAGGGCTGTACAAATAACCTTTAATTGAATAGATACGTGTTGCCAAGGAGCAGGTAGAAGGTTAGGGCTTATACCCACAGGTAGGGCTGTGGCCATCTGGGATCGAACCCAGTATCCTTGGGGACTTGGTTACCTGGATGTTGGCCTGCTGCAGGTGGTGCGACCAGGTGGTGAACAGGTTCTGCCTCATCTGCTGCTCAAAGTACCCGGCGTAGGCGATGAAGGCGGCAGAGAGCAGACAGTCCCCGGCGATGGTGGACATCTGGTTCTTGAAGGTCTCGCTGGTCTGCTCCCAGCGGTCGCGCTCTGCCGAGAGGCTCTTGAGGAGGGCGTGGCTGCGGTTCACCTGGGGAACGCAGACACAAGAGGAACAGAGGGTGAATACAAGAGCGGTGGCTGTGTGTTCATGGGCCACGGCACATTGACAACTCGCAATGTTTCACCATATAATCAAGTCGTAAGCAATTAGGTCTAAAAAAAAAAAGTTTGGTTCCTGTTGGTTGTCAGTTGAGGTCATGGGTAGGTAGGGAATTTATTTTATTTTATTTTTTCCAGCGGCAGCGAATGATAGGTAGGACTTTTTTCTTTCCTTCCTTTTTTTTGCTCATAAAATAATTTGGGTCGCACATAAATTGAAAGGGTCGGTCGGAAACCGGAACCGAACAAAAAGGCCTTAGTTGTTTCACCAACTAATTTCAGTATGAGCCTATGGGTTGCTATTAAGCTTTCACCAGGCAAACTTTGAACTATTTTGCATAAAGTTAACTTGAACTTGTGTACTACCAATAAGTGTCTCCTCCATAAAAAGCCAACATTCCCATTAGACATTAGATTGCTTGGGCAATCCCATTTAGATGCTACTGGGCTAAAATGGCGGTTGCCTGGGATGCAGTGCTTGCGACAGACACGTTGGCGTTACCTTGGCCTCCACGTTGGCCAGGTCGGCCTTGATGGCCTGGGCCTCGGAGATGAGGACGGCGTACTCCTCCTTGTAGCGGGCGATGCTGGCCTCCAGGTCGCGGATCATCTGCTCCACCTCCTCCGCCTTGGACTTGTTGTCCGTGGCGTAGTCCTCCAGCTTCTGCAGCTCGTTGCGCAGGGGCTCCACGCGCTTCAGCATGTCAGCGTAGTTCAGCTGGGGAGAGGGAGGCAGGGCTGGGTGAGGCTAGGACTAGGAGACTAGGCTTTGAACTGGGTGATAACCATTAGCACTTTGTCTCGGCTACTTATTTATTTATTGTATTTTCACACGTGTGACGACGCGTGTGTATTTTTAACGTGATGTCTTTCGTGTATGTCCAGTCCAGGCTTGTTGTCTCCCTTGTTCTGTGGGGTCTTGTACTGTCCTTTCTGAGCCAAATCACCTGAATGAATTCCTGACGACTTGTGTCGTTTGGCCATAATAAAGACTTGACTTGAGACAAAGCCCTTTCAACTTGACTAATAAGCCCATATCATTGCATTTTTTTTTAAAGAAAAATGCAGATAAAGATACTAAATGTTCACAATTTAACAAAATAATATTTGCCTAGCATGGCTGACTGTGCATATCCTTGGTACTACATTCTTACAATCCTTTTGAAATACGGTCATAATAATAAGCCCGGAAACACTGGAACTTAGGTTATAGAAAAAAAATAAAAATAATTATTATTTGTATTCAAGTCACTGTGAGATGATTGTTCAAATCGGGATACAGGATGCATATCATGATCAAAATATGATTGTATGGGAACCTCTGTTCCAAATGCTAATTTATTGGTGTGACCGACCCGTGGTGCTCTTGAGGGGGTTCCCTACCTGAGCGATGGCCCACTTCACCATGGGCCCACAGGCCAGAGAGGCCCGGTTGACCTGCTCGTAGTTGTAGCTGGGGTTCGACATGTAGTTCTTCTTCATCTTCTCACGGATGGAGTCACTAGAACCGGGGGGACATTTTATACATTAGTTTTAGATCTTAAGGGGAAAATCAAGAACCTAGAGGGAATATTTGTGCACTATTTGAATAATTTGACGTGGAGTGAAAAGATCACAGGGGGAGGGAGGAAGAGTGGAGAAATGTGAAGAAGATGGAGATTGTAGGCTGGTGGGCCCGAAATATTAAATGAAATAGCTGTTTGATGGAGGTTGAGATGTGATTTCTAATTGGACTTCCGAGTCAACTGTCCATTTGTCGGGTTAGGGTCTCGATCCATTTAGTTAATTCCAGGAAAATGTTAATCAAAGTTCATAAGTCATGATCAGCATTATTTTTGATTCATTTCGACAAGATTACATATTTTCTTTCACAATGTAGCAGAATATATGTTTTTTATTTTTAACAAAACTAAGAAAAAAATCACACCAATAATCAACTCGTCTGGTAATGATTCACAGGATGATCAGTATCCGCATAAACTCGGCGAAGCCGTCATTTCTCTTCCTTTCCGTCGACGTCGGTACCTCATCGCCTCGGAGGAGAAGTTGACTATGCTGCTGATGAAATTGTCCCTGATTATAACTTGTCTGATCTTTTTCCAGTCACTGGTCTCCTCGCCCAGCAGCAGGCAGATAGACTCCAGCGCCAGCTTGACCGCGGCGGGCGGGTTGGTCATAGCCCGCACTTCTACCAGGTGCTGCCTCTTTATCGAGCTCACCACTGGGCCGCGGAGGGGGGGGGGGGGGGGGCAACGCGGGGGTGGATGGATGGATGGATGGAGGATAAGGAGGGACAGATAGGTAGATATATGGCAGAGAGAAAGAGAAGGAGAGAGGGGGAAGAGAGAGAACAACACTCTTTTAGTCAAACGCTTTGGACGCCGGCGACGTCTACCTGATCTCGTCGGCATTGAAGTTGACGATGGTGGGGATAAAGTTCTCCCTCATGATGATGGAGCGGATCTGCTTCCAGTCCGTGGTGCTCTCCCCCAGCAGCAGGCAGATGGACTCCAGGGCCACCTTGACGGCGGCGGGGGGGTTGGCCATGGAGCGCACCTCCACCAGGTGCTGCTTCTTAATGGACTTAACGGCTGACACAGGTTTAAGTTAAAGGCGGGGAGGAAGGAGGAGGCGGAGGGTGGTGAGAAAAGGAGGTGAGTGAGGGTGCAAGACGAGGGGAAAAGGGCACTGAAGGGAAATCTTTGGGCTGGTGGAAAGTTAGCCTTTGATAGAAATATCCTTAACTCATTAGTATAGTTATATATGTTGCATAAAGAAAGGATTATTCTGCTGTATTGAAGCTCTATACAATATCTATCCATCTATCGGGTCCATAAGAACTTCAGTGAAAAGTAAGAATCATAATAATGTATACCATTTTGAGCCTCAATAACGGCAGGCTCCACTTGGTCCAGATCCTCTTTGACGCTCAGCTGCTTGTCTTTGATCACCTCCTGCTGCTTGTACACCGACTCCTGGATCTCCTGACTCATCACCTGGAATCACCACAGCAGCGTGGCACAATTAGAATGAGATGCTAGGCTAGGCGGGCATGATTTTGCGGTATAAGGTATCTATATTAATCAGTCAAAGAATTATGCATCAAAAAGCAAGGTAGGCAAAGCACAAACCCGGTCTTTCTCTTTATGTTAAAACCAATGCTCCATCAAAGGGCGGCTTACCTTCTTCTTTTCAGCCTCCTGCTGGTCTTTGACCATCTTCTTGAGCTTGTCGTTGGCAGCGGCGTTCTTCACCTCCAGCTCCTGGCTCTTGATCCTCAGGTCCCGACGGAGCTCCTCCACCTTGAGGGGGGAGAGAGAGAGAGAGGAATCATTGTGAGAAACAAAAAAGTAACTCCAAGATCCTTGCTGCAGGAGGTGGGGCAGGCTGACGCCGAAACATTGTCTGTGTGCAATCTTGTGTGCACGTTATGCCAAATGTCATGACTGTACCCACTCTGAGTGTACCTCTGTGTGTTTCCCCTCTGCATTTATGTCTGACCTGTACACTTTTTTGTCCCTTTCTGAGTGTACTATGTCCATATTGTCAGTGTTATCTGATCACGTGTGTGGCTGCTATTGACTATGTATGTACTTTTATTGAGTATATGCACTTTATTTGTACCTTGTCCTTGGGTACCTTGAAAGGCGCTTTTAATAATAATAATAAAATAAAATGTATTATTATTGATTATTTTCTGTCCAATTCCACAGTATATAGTACTGGTGGTTCATTAAGGAAGGGGTGGGGTAGGTGGAGAACTTCACCTGGTCCACGGTCTCCTTGATCTTGCGGAGGCCGACGTTGAGGTGCATCTGCTGCTCCTCCAGCTCGCTGCGCTTCTCGTTGAACAGGTTGGCGTAGTGGTTGATGAAGTCCAGGTAGTGGCGCGGCGTGATGGCCATTGTGCGCCCGCCACGCTTCGCCAGCCGGTTATTAGCCTTAGTAAAGAAAATGACACGTTATGGAATGACTCAAAATGCTTTGTAGAACAAAACAATAGGATTGCAGTTTGGAAGTGTGTGTCTCGATGGCAAAAGTCTGTTCCCAAATCTAGATAGTAGGCAGGGGCGACAGCAGCTCAGGAAGAAGAGCGGCTTGACTGGTAACCGCAAGGTTGCTAATTCGATCCCCGGCTCCTTTTTGAGTGTCTGAGTGTCCCTGAACAAGGCTCCCAACACTAACTGCTCCCAGTGGTGTTTCAATGTGTGCACGAATGGGTGAATGTCAGGAAATATTGTAAAGCGCTTTGGGTGGCCACTGGTTACAAAAAAGCACTTTATAAAAACTGAAAGCAATTACTCTGGTATCTCTTCTTGCGTGTTGACAGCGCCTACCTGGTGAAGGGTCGTGTGCACGAACACACAGCCGTTGACGATGGCTTCGCGGTGAGAGGGTGGCTGGGGCATCTTGTCGTAGATAATGGGCATGTAGTCCGGCACCTTCCAGGTGGGCTTCTCCAGGTCCATCTTGCTGGTGAACTCCTTACCCACCTGGTACAGGGCCTCGGTGGACCAGTCTCCAAACCAGTTCAGCACGCATCTAAAAACAAGAGGAACGGACAGTGAGTACGGGAACCATTAACCACGATGTGTCTATAACAACCCGTGCTCCCTAAACTCGCTTTATTTTCCCTGATTGCCATCGTATGCACATGTTCCATTTCATAATGCGCTAGAGAGGCGGTCCAAAGAAACTGTAGCAAATAAGTAAAGCAGTGCAGGGGTAAAATCTAGAAGCCAGCATTAAATACGGACAGTAAAAAGTTTAATGTAAGCATATTAATTTGCTTCATTAAGGTTCACTTCCTACTTGTCAACCTAGGCTACATGTCATTAGATCTCCCCTGTCCCTCTTTGGGTTATTTTCCATGAAGGCACAAAAAGGCCATGAATACATGAATATTGGGAAATGAAGTGTAAAGAAGTAGAGGTGTGTAGCGGGGGTGTGTAGCCGGGGTGTGTAGCCAGGTGTGTAGCTGGGTGTTTACCTGTTGAAGAGGGCGGGGGAGGTGGCGGCCCGGTCCTTGAGCCCCTCTGAGGAGGGGTTCATGGTGAAGACCACGTGCAGGTTCCTGATCACCTGGCTGGTGAACCACTTGTACAGCTCCTCGTGGGTGTCCAGCATGTGGCCCTCCTTCTGGGCGCCCTCCTTGCACTGGGTCATCAGCGTGGCGTACTCGTCGCCCTCGAACAGCCCGGGGACCTGGGGGACACAGGGACCAGGGAACACCGGGGTTATGGACCAGGGAATGGGTGAAAAAGTATAAGAAGTATAAAGAAGTATAAGAATGAAGAGGATAAGTTAAGAGGAATAAATTGAGGACAATATCTGACAGGTTTTTGTTGTGGATATTGCCATTTTAAGGCTTATTGATGCTTTGCAAAAGTAGCAATAGCCAATGCTTGGATCGATATCAGAAAATTCTGTAACTTCATTATTTATGATTAAGATAACGCAATCCTTCAATATCTACGTCACTAGCCACAGGACACTAAATTATTTTACACCAAGCATTGACAAAACTTCAATTTAAACATTTTACAAGGGCACTTCAATACAGCCCTTAAGGCCTTTCCCGCTCTCCGTGAGCACAGGGTAAGTATGGGAGAATACGAGTGTAAGAGCCATCATGTCACCTCTCCGTTGGCCAGCAGGGTGTTCATCCTCTCCAGGAAGCCGGAGTCCAGCACGTTGGACTCGTCCATGATGAAGGCGATCTTCTCGTTCTTGCAGCCCGAGCGCCGCAGCACCGTGCGCAGGTCCTCGTCAAAGTCCTCGCCCGTGTACTTCCTGTGCACCTACAAACAAACACACACACACACACACACACACACACACACACACACACCGCATGTTAATTAACAGAGCTTCAGACATAAAGGCCATTCATAATGCGCTAAATTAGGAAGGAATCCCATTGAATGTTAGCGGTTAAAGAAAACATGTAGCATTGCAGAAGGGTAATCACAGAGTCTAAACAGAAACGTTTGGATTCTTAATAATTGATATATTGTGCAGTACAAACCTTGATCTGGTAGACGCTCAGGCCATTCATCCAGGCTACAAACCGGGACAGGGTGGTCTTTCCTGCTCCACTCACACCGATCAGCAGGAGATGACCCTGTGGCTGGCGGAAGATTCTGGAAAGGTCCGGGACGAAAAAAGGACAGTCAACTCCCAAGCAGAGAGGACTTTAAGAAGCGTAATGTAAGGCGCGGCGGAGCTGGGATGAGACGTACCGGTCGATACGGAGGACGTGGTCCAGCACCTCGTTGAACAGCACCAAGGGCACGTCCAGCTCCTCCTCGTAGAAGACCTTGAGACGGGCCTTCACGTAGTCCCGGAGCTCCTCCTGCTCCACGGGGATGTAGTCCTACAGGGGGCGAGGGACGCGGGTCAGTAGGCAGACAATACTGGGACTTTCATTACTGTAGCGCAACACCACCTCACTTTATACTAATCGTTATGATTCAACACTACCGTAACAAAATAATCATGAGACCCATACAGTGCTGCTCTAGACGTGGGGTCTTGGGTGGTTTAATGATACTATGAAATGGGCAAAAGGACGCAGGAAAAAATTAAGCTCAACAGGTAAACCAGTGCATCAAGGATGCATATATTTGCATCATTGACCTTGACCCTAATTAAAATAGACCTATTATCGAGTAATCATAATAAGAGTGATTATAATTAGAGTGAAAGAGTTAGAGTAATAACAATACAGATCCATACTACAGTAGTTATCCAGACATTAAAAGGTTGGTTAAGGGGTGTACCTTGGAGAGCCAGTTGCTGTAGAGGATGGGTCGGTTGAGGGCCTTCTCCTTGTCGATGTTGGGGAAGTGCTTGAGCGCCACCATGTCGATGTTCTCGTCGGTCCATCGCCTCTCCTCATCCTCCACCAGTCTGGGAGACACAAGGTGTTAATCCATGAAACACCTGCTATGGTTTTGTCAACATCAAGTCATTGTATTTACAAGGGATTGGTCTTTTTCAGTTGACCAGGTAAATATAATTTTTATTTTATCAGGGTTCTTATCGGTAACTTTTCTTGCTGCTTAACCATCCGAGCGTCTCATGGGATTAGACCAGTAACCACAGTTCCCCCACGCTCCCTCCTCACCGGTCCTGGAAGAGGCGCAGGGCTTCGTGGGCCCAGATGCGGATCAGGCCCTCCACAGGGAGGGTCTCCAGGGGCCTCAAGGCCTCAAAGATGCCCCTCACCCAGCGGGTCATCTCTCGGGGGGAGTAGATGTAGTGGGGCTGGGTGTCCTGGGTGAAGCGCTCCTACAGAAAGAAATGAAACGCATTGAGTCCTTTTCAACCGCCACTGGTCTACTCCAGCTCCACTGGTAGAGGGCTGGGAAAAGTATTTACTTCTTACTTTACGAAATGACTAAAAAAACATTGCATATACTAAAGTACAATTGGGTCATAAGAAGGGCTGCTCGATTATGTTTTTGTTTTTTTATCGTAATCAAGATAATTTTGGTCAATATTGAAATCACGAATATTAAAATAATATTTTTTAGTTTGAAAACATTATGCATTTATTCAGCATTTCTCTCTAAATAAAACACATTGTAACTGAGAACTTACAGATTTTCCCTTAAAAAATATACAAAATATTCAAATAGAGATTTTTCAAATCGAAAATTTGTAATCATAATCCTCCCCAACTATGTTTCAGATTGTTGAAGGCCAGCCGGTCGTACCTGGGACATGGTGTAGAACTCCACCATGGCGGCGGTCAGGGGCTCGGCGAAGGTGCGTAGGGACGGGATGAGGCGCAGCATGGCCCGGTTGAAGGTGCCGTAGATCTGGGTGAGGGAGGCGGGGCCTGGGTAATCCACGTATACCACGGGGACGTGGCGCAGGAACCTGGTGGGGATGGGGGGGGGAAGACATTAACGGTGACACCAGTCATGAAGACGTCCCCATCACCCAGTAGAATTGTCCATCAAGAGTGATGGTGAATCTAAATTTCCATCGTTTCTTAGAAAAACGATAGAAGAAAAGTTTTTTTCAAGCTCTGCTGCTGTGCAATTGTACGTGTGATGGAAACGTCTTGATACTGGTACCTGTGTGTGAGGGGCTTTCTGCCAGGGTCCGTGGGGGGGTTGCAGGCTCCGACAAACTGGATTCTTTCCAGTTTGACCCAAGTCTGGTCAGAGGTACGATAGAACCCTCCATGCTCCACCATCTATGGAGAAAATGAATAATTATTATTTAGCATAGTTTAGCTACTATGTTGAGATGCACCAACTCCTCCTCGTTATGACTCCTCATCAGCCCTCGGTCCGGCTAAAAAACAAGGTTTAGAGACCAAGGCTCAATCCCATTTCTACCCCTTACCCCTCCCCCTTACCCTTACCCCTTCAAAACAAGGGGGAGGGGTAAGAGGAAGGGGTAAGGGGTAGTAATGGGATTGGGCCTTAGTATTGCAGCACTTGATTTCTGCTCCACTTCAGCTGTCCGATAAAAGAGTCTACAAAACTAAATACATTCGACTGTGGCTGCTGCCTGGTCATCAGTGCTCACCTGTCTGAGGAAGGAGATGACCCTCTGGGTGCCGTACTTGTCCATGTCGGGCAGATTGATCTCGTCGCAGAAGAGCACCAGCCACTTGCCCAGCTGGACGGGCGCGAGCACCACTCCGTTGGGGGTGCGGCGGTACTCGCAGTAGTGGTCGAAGGTCTTCAGCAGCAGCTCCGGGGTGGTGGCGCTGGAGAAGTTCAGACCCACAACCTGAGCGAGACAAACAGGGAGGGAAAGGGGGAGAAAAGCGACAGAAAGAAGGGACAAGAGACGAGGGGAGAAAAGAGAGAAAATGGAGGGAGAATGAAGCAACACAAATGGGGAAAGAGGGAGATGGAAAAAGGTATTGAGACAAATATTGAGACAGACAAATCAACAGAAGATGGTAACCAAAATTTCCATCACTAAATTGCTCTAGAGATGACCACATGTGTGGTTCTTGTGTAGCATGTGAGCCAGGGCGTGTTTAGCCTGGGACCCTAGAACCAGCCCTCCCCCCCTTCCCCAACCCTTCTCACCTCCATGTCAGGCAGGGCGCGGAGGGCGCTGAACAGGGTCATGGTCTTTCCGGAGCCGGGGGGTCCGCACAGCACCAGGGGCTTGTGCTCGGCCAGCCAGGTGTAGAGCAGGGCCTCGTGGCGCACCGTGTCCAGGGTGGGCACCACCACGTCGGGGGAGGCCACCTTGTGGGTCTCCACCTCGATCTGGGGGACCTTGCCCTGCCAGGACTGCCACTCCCCTGAGATGCACACCTAGGGAGGAGGCGGAAGGATGGGAGACGTTGGGTCTTAGGAAACAATGTTTTCTAAAATAGGACTTTCCACTCTTTTGTTAGAAATAATCCTCATTGAATTAGTTTACTGTACGTTTCTATAACAATTTTAGACACAATAGTACCCATAACGTATAATCAATATTTTCATAAAATTACATCATCTTTGATGATAAGCATTTATTACCTAATATACATAAGTGCATACAATATATATGTAATAGTGAAAATTATAATCTTTACAAAACAATATTTTTTTTTTACACAATAGTTACACACAACGGAATAGATTATGTGAACTTACACAATAACTTGGGGCACAAAGACCACATTTACAGGGCGCTTCATGCATACGGGTGTACC
Organism: Gadus chalcogrammus; assembly: GCF_026213295.1. Lineage (NCBI taxonomy): Eukaryota > Metazoa > Chordata > Actinopteri > Gadiformes > Gadidae > Gadus > Gadus chalcogrammus. Next base: position 17,404,276 of record NC_079416.1, read on the forward strand.
TCGTAATCGATGATGGGCACGTTGGGGGCGGCGGGCAGGGGCACGGTGGTGATACGGCGGATGTACTCGCCAAGCTCGCCCCTGATCTTCAGACGCCCGTCGCCAGAGAAGGACCAGAGCACGGCGTAGATCAGATACCTCTGTGGAGACAAGAGCAGAACCAAGACAACAGATCAGCTGGATGGTAAAGTTGGCTGGTATTGAAGATACAAATAAAAGGAATAAAGTTGTATAGAAAAAATGTGGTAAAAATTACACTAATAGTTCACTAATACTAGCTACACACTAGAGGATAATTAACCAGATTTTGTGCCCGATTTCCCCGTTTTGACTATGGTCAGCAAAGCTCTGAGTTGTTGATGGTTCTCCTGATTATTTTTTGGTAGGTTATCCTGTGGTCTCACCGATTCGAGATCGCTCATCGATTAATGTGTACCCAGCATAATGCTCCCGACCACTTTACCTGCATGTATCTCTCCAGCTGCTCGTTGGGCATGGGGAAGTCGGGGTGGTTGTTGTTGTAGAGGGCCACGTTGCGGCAGGCCTGGTGCAACATGGAGAACAGGGAGCCCATGCAGCGCAGCCGCGTGAAGTCCATGATGTGCTCCATCTTGGAGGCGTGCTCCAGGGCCTTGATTACCATCCCCGTGGACGTGAAGTACGGCTGGAGCGCGGTCGCTGCGTCTCTCTGGATCTGGTGGACGGAGGGACACAGAAGTCGGAGGAGAATTGGTGGAATTAGTCAGGAAAGGCCCGGATCATGAATCAGCCTTTTAAAGTCTCCTTCACCAAACCATTGGTGGTTTCGTGACGTTTGAGCATCATAATACAACGCCTTGTTTCCCTTATATTTAGCTCTTTAGCAAGGTGTAACTGCGATTAGGCCTTCAAACAGTGCCCTTATCAAGTGGTGGACATTGGGGGTACAATTTCTCAACCACAAGGCATGGACTGTGGGGTTCCTCAAGGGAGTACTTTAGGACCAGTTTTCTTTCTTTTATACATAAATGACCTAGCAAATGAGCCAAGCCATTTCAGATTAAATCTACTGGTCACCTCATAAGTGGAAGTGTCCAACCAGACGTTTGATGGCATGTCTGGATGAGTTGACCTGATTAGCAAACTTCTTCAAGAGTTGGATGCCATCTTTCGATCCACGAGTAACTACATTATGAAACACGGTGAAGAGTGATGCGATCCCAACCTGCAGCATGGGCGAGGCTGTCTCCTCCTCATCCTCTGTGCCCTTCCTCATGCGTCCCAAATCATCCTCGCCCTCGTCCAATGGGATGCTGCGCAGGCGCGCCAGGAAGTGGTTGAAGACCATGTCGGTGCTGAGCACGTCCTCGCTGAACCACACCATGCCGCAGCGCGACACGGTAGCCAGCGTGGCGTACTTCAGGTCCTGCACCTCGAACATGATGCGCACCTGAGGGGAGAGAAGGATGGGGGAGGTCATTAGTGGCCAGTGTGGAGGTGGTCCCAGATCAGGCTAGACAAATAATTCCAGTACAATACAGCATTGCGCAACTATGGTGCAGTCAGGTCTTGTCCCATTACCAACAGGACAAATGTAACAAATCAGTCATCAGTTCATACCTATGTCGTGTTCTTGTTGAAAGTAGTTCAAAACGGGTCGCTTTTAACTCACTTTATTTGTTAAAGTATTTCCGTATGGTAACTATGAAGCAAGAGGGAGGGAATGGTATCGAACACGCGTGGAGATAAATACCGTAGCTACCTCAAGCCCCGGGGCTTAGGCCCGAGGCTCTCTGCGGGTCTGCCTATGTTTCTCTGACCTCCTCTGGCTCCTGGTCTTGTGGCCTATGTGAAGTAGGCGTGGCCTATGTGATGTAGGCGTGGCCTATGAGACGTCTTAGCTCCGGCTTCCGCGTCTGCCTTAAAGACGCTGCCTTCTGTGGCTGGGGTAGATATTACAGCTTGTATGTTTGATCCTGCTCCCTTGTGGCTGTGTGTAGTAATTACAGCTTATGTGCTTAATTTACGCAACACCTAAAGTAGTTGTGTAGATCGTTTGACGCCGAGATCGCGATCAAAATTCGATTATTCGCACAGCCCTACTGTACGGACAGTGTATGATCCGCGGTCCTCCTGAGCTTACGTTGGGGGGCAGACTGAGGCGCTCTCCGTTGGGCAGCGTCAGCAGCTTGTTGTCGTCCAGCACAGAGTTGAGGTTCTCCACCCACTCGGGGTCCACGTCGCCGTCAAAGATGATCCACTGGCGCTTCTGCAGCTCCCCGCGCACGTTGTCAATGATCCTGAAGGGCGAGGGGCGGTAGGGGTTTGGGGGTTACGAGTGGGTCGGGCACCCAGGATAATCCTTCAAAGTGCAACGATAGTTTGAAGTACTTCAACTCAATACATGCCTCTTAAAATATAGTATAACCACGGCGAGCTATTGATGCTACAATAACAAATGTTTTTGTTGATAATGGAGGTGGCTCACTTTCTGAGGATGTGCGTGAATAGGCCGTCCGTCCACTCGCGGGTGTTGGGGTCCAAGGTGCCATACAGGTGGTCCTTGCTGATGGCCTTGGGGTCGATGATGTGGGCGACCCCCTCCATGCCCTCCAGCCTCTCCAGGGCCTTGAGCAGCACCCTCCAGGCCATGGTCTTACCACTGCCCGAGGGCCCCACCATCATCAGGCCGTGGTTGATCTGGGTGATCTGGTACAGCTGCAACACCTGTGGAGGACGAAGGACACGTCGATGAAGAGCCGGCAATGCATAGGTACTGCTTTTCCTGAGCTTTCCTGAGCACCTATGGTCAATTATGTTTAGATTCATACACAAAGCTTATGTAGTCAGTCAGAATCAACACACCCCGTCAACATTTAAGTTCCCCATTTACATTACTTCCCCATATTATATCACTATATTGAAGACTTTATATTGTGCATTAGTCATCTCATTTGCTTTTAATATCTTTTACAGGTGTATTTTGCATCTTGTTCGGATTTTCTTTATAGCATAAACATGCCGCAACAAATGCATTGTATGTGAAAGCATAAACAGCAATAAAATGTATTAGCTTCTCGCCTTCGTAATTATCCTTATTGTTTTACTTTTTCTTTTTTTACTGCTTTTTTTCGAAGATGGCGAGAAAAAGAAAGATCCATACCTTCTCCACCCACATGGTGCCCACGTCGTCTCCGTCGCCGTAGGTGAGGTACATCTCGGAGCACACCTTCTTCAGCTCCTCCCTGAGGGCCGTCATCTCCCCCCGCATGTACTGCACCCCGGGGAACACGTCCGACAGCAGGCTGAAGAGCAGGGGGATGTCCTCCGCCACCAGCTTGGGCACCATGGTCTCACACACACTCTGGATCAGGATCTGGAGGTGGGGAGGTGAGGGGTGGGAGGGTTAGTGGGGAGACATTAAAGGCAACACATTAAACGGAGGACAAACTCATTAGGTTCACGGTAAGATCTGAATTTAAAAAGAGATTGACGAGGACTTTTTTTTAACCCATCTTGTAGCAACACAAGTTTAAGTACGAGTTGACAGAATGGGATGAACCCTTTCAAAATCGGTATGATTCTACAGGTTTATTATGCGAAAGGGAAAGGGAAGTGAGAACAATGGTCATGCATATCATTTTATAATGGGTCCTCTCCCTCTGAGATTAAAAAGGAGAGTAGAGCATATGCCATGTGATGCATGATACAACTGTACAAAATCACATATGGAAAAAAGCATGTCCATCATCAGGAATTACGTAGTTTATCCATTCATCACTTTTAAGTGGAAACTTAATAAAAAGCCAGAAAAAAATTGTAAATCCATGAATGTTCCTACCTCCTGCTCCGGTAGGTTCTCGGCGATCTCGTTCTCGTCTACATTCTCTCCACGCTCACGCTTCTCCTTCTTGATGCGCTGGATGCGCTCGCGCTTCACGTTACCGGCGCTGATCAGCACGCTCTTCAGGGCTCGCAGGCCAAAGTCGTAGTGACTCTGGGACGACAGCTGCTCATCGCACAGCCTGGAGAACAGAAGACAACAGAAGAGTCAGTGGGAGTCCAGGACACATTGGGATCGTACCAAATTAATCATTTGAACTCAACCTAACTTATAAACATTATTTTATAAGATTTAAACATCCATTTCTACCAAATAACCATCACCATGGATTTCAATGGATGAAAATCCAACCCTAAGACATTCTGACCAACCTGATAAAAAATAAAAAGACATCAAAAAACACAATAACAACGACGAGACGTACTTGAAGAAGGGCACGATCTTCTTGGCCAGAGTTTCTGCTGTGCGGAAGCCCTGGGAGTAGAGCATGACCTGGGCGATGAGCTGCCGGTCGGGCTTGGTCATGGCCAAGCTGCGGAACAGTTTCTTCAGGTTGTCGGGCAGGTTGGAGCGGCCGGCGTAGCCCGGGTTCATGGTGATGAAGATGGCCATGTCGGGGCTCACCTTCACCTGCTTGTTCAGCAGCTCAGTGGTGATTGGTGCACCTTAATACATGTAGATACAAAAGGTAAGTTGGGGAAACTCGGCTGAATTAATTATATAAAATGACATGTTTTGTGAAAGAAAAAAACGATGAATCAGTTAATTTCACTTTCATTTCAGCAAATTCATCGAAATAAATATTGTAGAGGATAGCCTTTCAAAAGGGTTCAGGCCAATAAACAGTCAAAGAATGGATGCATTAGGCAAAAATCAATCAGTTCTTATTCTTAGGGTTTAATTTGTCGGGTGCCCTGTAAAGTTTAACCTTTGAGATTATGCCTTTGTGCAGAGCTGACCGCATTAAGACATCCGCTTCAGACTGTTTACCTGAGGTTTTACTTTAAAAAGAGAAACACCTCCTAAAAACAAGTAGCATGCATCGTTCCATAAGCCCTCCTGCCTAGATCATCATGTCACCAGCAGGACAAGCTGTAGACGTACTTCTGTCCCTGTTGGGGTTGCTGTGCTCCCTCAGAGCCACCTGGATGTACTGGACCTGCTGGGACACGGCCGACAGCATCCTCTCCTCCAGACGGTTGAACTCGTCGAAGCAGCCCCACGCGCCCACCTGGCACAGGCCCACGAAGATACGCCCCATGGCCTGCAGAGGAGAGAACCAAGCCACCACGTTAGCTAGAGCCACCACGTTAGCTAGAGCCACCACGTTAGCTAGAGCCACCACGTTAGCTAGAGCCACCACGTTAGCTAGAGCCACCACGTTAGCTTTGGGTTTCGTCATTGGTTGAGAAAGGAACATTTTGCAATTATTAATTGCTTTATTATTAATTACTCAACTTATTAATGGAATATAGAGAATGGAATACATTCAATTAAAACAAACAAAAATAATAACGATAAAGCAAGGGCATACAAGACAATGCATGAACTAAAAAGGTGCATGTAGAAATGCACACCATATGTACGCTTTTAAAAATATATATATTTTCAGTGATTAAAGAGGGTCTGTAATGCATTGAGGCGGGACTATAAACCAACAGCGCACCTGGAAGTCGAAGGTCTCGTCGCAGTTGAACACCAGGACAAAGCGTCCCAGCTGGTGGCCCAGAGCCTTCACAGACTCAGTCTTTCCTGTTCCAGCCGGACCTGAGAGGGGGGAAGTGTGGATTTACTGTCGGTTAATAAACTCATTCAATTAGTAATTAACGAGTCATCATTATTTGCACGGCAAAAATAAGTGGATTTACATTTTAACCAGGCATACATAAAGTATTAAGCTATATATATATATATATATATATCTCACACACACACACACACACACACACACACACACACACACACACACACACACACACACACACACACACACACACACACACACACACACACACACACACACACACACACACACACACACACACACACAGCAATAAACCCTCAATAATTCCATCACAATATGCCAGTGTGTGAGCCAAGCATTGTACCCCAATCCTAACGTGGACCCCCAAACCCCATCCGGGCTTACCGAAGGGGGACCCTCCGAGGCGGGCCTCCAGGGCCTGGGTCATGGTGAGGTAGCAGCGGTCCGTCAGCGGGGTCTGCACCAGCTTGTCCTGGACCCCCAGGTACTCGAAGCCGTAGTTGAACTTGGCGTTGGCCATCTGGATGGACAGCTGCTGCAGCACGTCCGTCTGCTTGGGGTCGAAGTAGAAGCGCATCTGGCTGAGCCACTCGAACGACTTGGGGTTGTCGATCTTGTTCTTGATCAGCCGCCGGGTCACGTCGCGCTGGTGCACCAGCTCTGTGATCTGAGGGGGTGGGGGGGGGTGAGAGGACATGGTCAGATCTGTAATCATCATCATCATCATCATCATCATCATCATCATCATCATGCGATTTCTATGGCGAAGATCTAAACTTGAAAAGGCCTGGTTCATAATTAACTATCTACATTCGTGACTATATATTAATCATTAGAGAAGCCTTGTGATGAGAAGATGCATTATACCCTCAAAATGATCTGGATATGGGAAAAAAGGAACAACTTGTTTGTCAAGGGGAAGGTATACCTGCATGGTCAAGTACCATGCGCTTTAAGAATCACTTATGGTAATACATTTTACCACATATCCAAGCCCTGCGTATGAGTGAGTGAGTGAGTGAGTGAGTGAGTGAGTGAGTGAGTCCTAACCGTAGAGAACGAACGAACGAATGAACGAGAGATAGAGCTAACCCTAGAGAACGAGAGAGAGTGAGTGAGAGTGAGAGCGAGCATCACGCACCAGGTGCTCCAGTTTCCTGCGGCGCAGCGGGGGCTGCTCCATCAGCACGGTGTCAGCCAGGACGTTCAGGGTGGCCTCCACGTACTGCTGCACGCTGTACATGGGGGACATGTCCCCGCCCGCCGCCACCGTGGTCAGCGCCGCCTCGATGTTCTCCGACCAGGCGATCTGGGTGGAGAGCACCACCAGCTGGGCCTGAGGGAGGAGCGCGGGGGGATGTTGGAGGTTAATGGATGACATTGGATTGCACAGTTGTATTCTTCACTTTTGCCGCTTTTCCACTGCATGGTACCAGCTCGACTCGACTCAGCTCGCATTTTTGGCGTTTCCACCGCGATAACATGGTATCTGGTACCTGAAGTGGCTGCTTTTTTTTAGTACCGCCTCGCTCTAGGTTCCAAGCGAGCTGAGCCGATGCTAAAAGGTGACGTCGGCAGACGGCCGGCCACTGATTGGCCAGAGAGTGTGACGAAGTCACGAGAGCGACATGGCAACCATGCAGCCTTCTCTGACTCTCTTCTCTTTTGTGTCTGACAAAAAGCACCAGACCGAGCAGCACGAATACCATCGCATCGATGTCCTCCATTGTTGTTATGTGGGTTCTGTCCATATGTGGGTTGCGTAGGTGTTGTTTGCGTCCCGTACAAAAATACGTCACGGCCCTTTCGCGCAGCCGACCCTGCCCTCGTCCAGGAGGTACTATTTGCGGTGGAAAACGACCCGTGCTGCTACCGTCGAGTCGTGTCGAGTCGAGTCGAGTCACATGTGCGGTGGAAAAGCGGCATTTTGGTCCGTTTTTTTTTTTTGTATAATTATTACGTCATTTTTTTTTATTTTTCATGCCTTTATCTACCAATGTATTGGTCCATTTATTCCATTTATTCGCCATGGAATCACTATCTGCATCTTTATATACAATTAGCAATTTAAATGATAGAATATGATTGTTATTCTTACTATACCAGAGGATTCCCTCAGAGAGGTTATGAACTCTTCTTTGTGTTCCATACGCATCTCACATAACACCTCGTTCGTTTTCAGGGTCAGATCCAAAGGAATCTCAAAGAGATCCACGGAGTCCTACTTCGCCTAGTCTGCTAATGCACCCCACTCCCTCACATCCGACTCACCTGGTAGCGGTCGATCCAGTTGATGTACTGGGTGAGGTCCACGGAGTCGCCCTTGTTAAAGTCCGTCACCTCGGTGACCGACTCGGCCAGCAGCTTGGCGAGGGTCACCCTCATCTCCTTCTCCACCAGGGTGAGCCACTCGTTGATCTTGGGGTGCTTGGTGATGGAGACGGGCGTCTTGTAGTTGATCTCCTCGCCCTCGCGGGAGCAGATACCGAGCACTTCTGTGCTGTCCTCGTTCAGCAGGATGCTGGAGACGCCCGCGAACATCTTCTTGAAGTGCTTCTGCAGCTTGGCCACGTTCTTGCTGTTGCCGATGATCTCCAGCAGGTCCTCGTCTCCCACAAAGTAGAACCTAGTGGCAGAGAGTAGGGTGAGATGCTGTCCGCTTTATTTGAGCCTAACTAGAAACGATTCTCACTATTGGAATACTCCTTCACACAATAAAATACATTAGAGGAGCATGCCCGACTCAACATAATCCCAAATTGGAACATCAACGCAACAAAATACATCCATAAATAATATAATGACAATGAATGTCTGTAATGTCGTCGAGAGTGATGAGCAATTTCTTATTCTACCCTCATTTCAGTATTTCATTCATTATTGTCCCGTCACAATAATGAAGGATCCTTACATGTGTGCATTGCAGTTTATTGGAATATAACAAATCAGAAAAAATTTGAGACTTTTTTTTAAAAAAAGATCTTTACCGGGGGAAGGAGGAGCGCTCTCTCTCCAGGTACTCTCCCAGGGCCTTCTGGATTTTGCCCAGGAGGTCCGCGAGCCTCTCAAGGGACCTCTGCACCCCCTGGATGTTCAGCACGTCCATGATCAGGGGAGACTTGGTCACCTTCTTCATCAGGGTCAGGAACTCTGTGCTGATGCTGGGAGGGACAGAGACAAAGAGAGACACCAGAGGGGGGAAATATTAGCCATGGTTTGCTGGGGGTGCAATACCTACTCCAGACCAGATACAAGACTTTATTAATCCCAGAAGGGAAATGTTGACCAAATCCTTCAATTTAATATTTAGTCATTTAGCGGTTGCTTCTTTCCAAAGATGGCATCTCGCTCTAGGATGCCTACAGGTAGACATTTTCACTTTTTCCACAGTCAAACAAAGACCGTCTTTGCCAAAGTATTGCCATCTCTGACTTACTTCTGGAACCTCTGGGTCTCGACCGGCAGCAGGTGTTTGATGTCCGCGCTGCCGGTGAAGATGCCCTCCAGGTAGACCCAGCGGCGCTGCACGTCGATCCAGACGTCAAACAGAGCCATGATGCGGTTCAGCTTGTCCTCCCAGCTGAGCGCGTCCTCCTCAAACACCTGGGAGGTGGAGGGGGGGGGAAGAAGGAAAGTGGAAATTACCATGTGGTTATTGTACGACTGTGTCTGGGGGGGGCTCGCTTAATACGGTAGTGCTACGAGTCAGGACCAATATGTGGGATATAGCTAGGGACAAATTGGGAAGATCGATAACAAATGAATATAATTACATATATATGGATGCCTTGGCAGTTTAATTTAAACGTTATGTCAGAAAACTGAAAAGGGGAATATTTTCTTGATAAGCAATATACCCAAGACAAATTGTTCTCATGTTTGCGACATTGTATTATAAATGTATACATGACTTTACTGATCAAAATATATGGACGGCATGAAAACGTCCTTTATATACATACAATATGAAGGCTGCTGCACTTACCTTGTAGTACGGGGACAGCTTCATGGCGGAGACGCTGTTGATGTGCTCTTTGACCCTGTTGAAGAGGTCGTCCCAGCCTCGGATCAGGCGGCACTTGTTCTGGTAGTTGATCAGGTCCAGCTCGTACGCGTTCCACACCTCCCGGATCTGGACGGAGACATTCAGGGCAATGTAACGTCGCATTGGCTTTGGTCTGCGGGACGTTGGAGCCATCGACCCCGCCCATGTCCACGTGGCCTTGCTCGGACCACTATGCGTGCGAACAGCCCGCAATGTATGCATAGCAAGCGCATACTCAAGATAAAATAAATGGTTGCATGTTTCGACAGCCAAATTGCGTCCTGGCAAGAAATCTCACAATTGCTTGGAACAGATGAAATAGATTTTTATGATCTTTCTAAATGCCTTTCCCCAAAAAAAGTTCTGAAAATGGAAAAAATAAATAAAAACGATCCTAATTGTGTAATTGGAACCTGGATCAAATAAATGACAGCCAATTCAACCATAAATAGACGCCATTGAAACAAGATAATCAAAACATGCAGATAAAAATAATAAAACAGATAAATTCGACACAAATCTTGCACAAATTTTAAGAGACTCCCACTGGTGCAGTTAACGTTGTGCTCACCTGCTTGAGGAACTCCTCCAGAGCCATCTCTCCCTGGGCCACCAGCATGACATCCTTCACCACCATCTCGTTCTTCTGCAGGTCCACATCCCAGACCTGACCCAGGGTCAGCTCCGACGGCACCCAGTTCACGTGCAGGCGCTTCATCAGCGTCTTCCAGTGGCGTTCCTTCAGCGCCTCGGACTTCAGCTCGATCACCAACATGTTGACCTGGTGGAAGATTTGAAAAACATCCGTTAGGGCTCCTCGATTATCGGAAAAAATGTCATGGTCACGATTATTCTATATATAAATATATATTGAAATCATGATTATTCAAATGATTATTTTTGAATTTGAAAACAGGATGCATTTATTCAGCCTTTCTCTCCAAAAAAAAGATTGTAACTCAGAACTTAAAAAAATATATACAAATATGCATCCTATATATGTTTCTATAAATCATCAAATAAAAAAATAAACAAAAATGTTTCTTTCTTTCTGTTTGATTGCACAGCTCCAACGTCTGATGAAAAACCCATCTTCACTCTCGGCATTAATCTGCAGATATTTTGAGAGAATTTTGTAGTAAAGGCGTTATGTCTGACCTTCATGTAGCCCTTCAACAGCCTCTGGACGTATTCGTAGGAGGCGTACTGGCGCAGACGCGCCGGGAAGTTCTTCAGCTGGTTCAGAAGAGCGTCCAGACTCTGACGCAGCTTTGGACGACAACACAGAACAAAACATTTAGATAACAGTCATCTAGAATCAGCTCACATCACATGAACCTAAGCATATCTGAGAGGGGCACACGAGAGTCAGATTCCGCCACATGATTCTGACGTATGCAGTTCTTCTGTTACCTTGCGTGGTTGGACAGACACCCACGGCTGCTCCTTCATCTGGTCGATCTGCTCCCAGACCTTGGAGAGCTCTGACCACACTCCCTTCAGGTCCTGCAGCTCCTCCAGTGCCACCTAGGGACCAGACGCACCATGTAGTCAGTACGAGACCTTCAGGAGGAGATGTTAATGTAGTCTACAGCGGTGTCCGGAAACGCCACACAACAATTCCATTAAAAAACTGGTTGGGAAAGGTATTACGTCAGAAAGAAAAAAGTCTTGCCTCAAGACTAGTGACTACCAGACCGCAACTGCTGGTATGAGACGTGACAAGTTTCTGAACCGTCTCATTTTAATCAAAGGGACAATCCCACCTAAAATAAAATAATCAATTTTTGGGTTTAAGATTAAGATTTTAAGATTTTGCCAAAAATCTTAAAACATTAAGATTTTGCCAAAAAGCGACTACGGTAGTTTGTAAGAATCGAGTGCCTTGTGTGTTGTCCCTTCATGTGGGTCCTTGAGCGGGCCTTTGTTTACCTGCACCCTCTCCTCGCTGCCGCTGAGCAGCCCGGCGTCGGTGAGCTCCAGGGCCTCCTTGGCACGGGCACACTTCTCCCGGTCGTCCTTCAGGCGGCCGAACTTGCCCTCGTAGATGGTGAGGGACTGGAGAGCCTCCTCCGGACGCAGGCTCCCCTGAAAGCAGATAATAGACATCATCAACACTTAAAATCCAGATGATGCTCGAAAATTCCCATTTTCTAATCTCGGAATCTGTGAGAGTTTCCCTTCAACGTTCAGAAGGCTACGGTTCATATAATGTCTTGTTGGCCTGGGAAGACATTGAGACTGGGAAATGTAAGGGCTGCTTACAGCCACTGGTTTGGCCTTCTCCCAGTCCGTGAGCAGGTCGGTGGTGCGGCCCTCGACGGCGCGGTCCTCCTGGACGATCTTCATCTGCAGGTTGGCCACCTGCTGCTGGATGGCGGTGTCCTTGCGCTTCATGATGTCGCTGAAGGCCCCCCACTCGCCCTCGATGTTGTCAATGTAGAGCCAAGAGGGCGGGAACTGGAAGCGCTGCTTCTCCAGCAGACGCTGCCCGTTGCGGAACAACTGGGAGGCGGAACAGAGTCAGACCGTTAGGGGATCAGAGGGAAACGTGGATGAGTGGATCATTTTGAGATCAGAATTAATCAAAGAGTAGGTCGTGTTTAGAAATAGTATAAATGATGAAGTACTTACATCCACATTCTTCTCAAATTGTTTGATCTTGCGTTTGAGGGTCTGGACGAAGGTGATGAAGGTGACAGCGTCCGAGGTGCTGGCGGTGTCCACAGAGTGTTGTTCCAGTTCCAGGCGAGACTGCAGAAGGGAAGCAATAATAAACAGGACAGATTAACATTTAAATAAAAAAATCATATCACTATTTCGAATCACATGTTAAGCAATGCAATTAAGATGCTTAAAAAAAGGGGGGGGGGGGGGGGACTGTACCTTGGAGATCTGGGAGTGGAAGTCCGCCATGTTCTGACCCAGCATCTGACCAAACTTGCTCAGGACCTCCTTGTGCCAGGAGTCGTACTTCAGGTTCACCTTGGATTGGACCTAAGAGACAGGGAAATGCACGAAAGCAAATGGGTATTTATATGCGATATTGTACAAAGAACAGGGTAAAAAATAAATAAAGAATTGATCCATCTATAATATCTATATATTAATAGTGAATAATCTACTGTATTCTCATTGAATCTTCCTTTGCTGCTGCATCACCTGAATTTGCCTTCCAGGTCTAATAAAGTGTCATCCTATCACCAATGATATTTGGTTTCACTTTGCTCAAACTTTTGGCTTTAATTTGCCATCTCAACATAACCCAGGGGCGGCCTTACCTTGCCATAGTCGATGATGACGGGACCGAACTCCTTCCGGGTCTCGGCGTTGTCGAAGGTGCCGCGGGCCTTGCGGATCTGGACCAGCAGGGCCTGCCACTTGGTCAGGTCTTCACCCAGGCGGTTGTAGATGTTCTCTGCCTGCATGTCCCACAAGCACTGGTACTGCAGCCACACCTGTTGGCGGGGATGAGGAGAAAAGGATTAGTAGGAGGACACAAAGCATACGTTCCAAATTTGGAGATAGCGTTAAAAAAGAAAGAATATATAGAAAAAAATTAATAACTCGTGCTGCACATCCTAGTTTCATAAATGTATGAAACCCAATCAGCGGTGCCTACCTTGACGTACTGCTCCACCTCGCCCACGTTGTCTTCCACAGAGTTGTAGGCCTCCTCCAGGGCCGCAGGGCCGTCGGGCATCCGGGTCAGGGCGTTACGGTAGAACTTCTCCTCCTCCGACAGCTCGTAGTGAACCCCCACCTGGGGAGCAGCGCCAGAGGCAGTGTCAGAAACTACAGCACACGTCGGAAGACCCACATTAGGCCTTGTTCTGTGTTTAATAGGATGGGTGGGAATAAAGATGACAAGCAGCGCTGTTGCAAGTGATCTCATTGGAAACAAGGGCCACCTCATTTCCAGACAGCCGGCTAAAAAGGCAGCTTGTATACTTTGCAAAGTCGGAATGAAAGTGCACCACCGCACTAGTGCCACTAAAGATAAGAACATGAAGAAAATAAAGATCACGTACACCATAATGGATGATGGGGATCACCAGAATAACTTGTTATTATTAGTAGGAAGAGATATTTAATATAGGAGGAGAAGGGGCAAATAATTTTTTTATTTAGAGGCACTGGTGGTAATAAGAAAATAGACCAACTATGCAATTACAACATTTGACAATTATTATACAAGTAAATTAATTATTCTCAAAGATTGTTTGACATAATCTTACTGAGAAGGCTATTTACAGTGCGGCTGTTTTCCTCCATCTCGGACACCGTGCCTGTCTAAAGGCCCAAAGAAAACGCCGTGGGTACCTGGTATCTCTGGCTCTGGATGCGGGGTAGGGAAAGGATGACCATCTTCCAGGAGAACATCTCCTGGTACAGCTTGTAGCGACAGTCCTCGATGGGCGGGTTCAGGTAGATCACTTGGTTGGTGATCCTCAGCTCATGGACCACGTTCTGAAACACAAAGCCATCGGTCAGCGGAGCTCGGAGCGGCCGGAACGGCAGCAGGCCTGACAAGCTGGCGTGTTCTCTCCAGCAGTCTCCAAATTGAACACCTACCAGCCAATGGCTGAGATTATACACTTTAAATACAAACAGTTCAGGGATAAATATTAAAAAAATTGCTTAGCCAATAAAAATAAAAAGTACATTTTTGCAGGTAAAATGACAAAATTCTAATGGGGAAATTCAGACTTCGGTCTCTAGTTTATGTTTATTTTAGGGAATGACATTTTATCAAACAAGACATTAGCCAAGGCATGGTAAGTTTCTTATATAGCCCCTTTCATACACATAGTGCTTTACATAGGCAGGAAAACACAATCCTAAATCTCATAAAAAAAAATTAAAAAAAGACATCGCCTTAAGGAGAACCACAGAGAACCATGTAGCCTACCTTGATCTTGGGCTCTCCTCCAGGCTTGTGTCCAGCCTGTGGGGCTTCAGTGTCCATGTCCACATCAGCCCGGTCCTCCATCTGGCCCCGGAGGACCTGGGTCCAGGCCCGGAGACCGGCCTGCAGACGCACTCCAAGGATCCGCTCGATCTGAAAGAGGACAGGAGGTTTTACTTTCAAATCGACACTTTCTCCCCAAAGAGACTGTGTGAACTTTCGCTTCCAATCCCTTGCCACCAAGACATGCCGGGGGCTCACCTCGATGTCCAGCTTGTTGACCCAGATGGGCAGGTTGGAGTAGGAGTGCAGGTTGAGGTCGTCCACCGCCTTCTGGACGCGGTTGAGGATCTCGGAGAAGATCTTGTTCTCGAACATGCAGGTGTCCAGCGAGCGCACCTCTAGGTCGATCTTCTCCTCGATCAGCAGGAGGTCGTCCACCTGGTGGGGAAGTGATGAGGAAACAAAGGCTTTAGAGTACGGCCCGGAAAGGAACGACTAGATCTTCAACCGTGAGACATAGTATATATATTACCTAAGTTAAGAAGCTTTTATCAAAGCATTTCTCATGGAAACAATGTCAACTAAATCTAACCTGGTAACATTGTAATCTCTCATGCCCCCTCCCCACCCACCTTCTCCTGGAAGTTGAAGACGGTCTCGGCCAGCCTCTGGACGTAGGGGTCCAGCTTGTAGGACTCCCAGACCAGCGCGATCCCCTCCGTGACGAGCGCCTGCACCTCCTTCTTCAGGCCCGCCACCAGCAGAGAGATGGACGAGCGCTCCTCCACCTTCTCGCACGTGCGCTCGTAGGTGCGCACGCTCTCGATCAGGGAGATGGCGAAGGGGTAGAGCTGGTTGGCCTGGTGGGCCTTGTTGACGATGGCGAGCGGCACGCGGAAGCTCAGCCACTTGAGGTTGCGCACCTCCTTGGACAGGGTGATGATCTCCGGGAGGAAGTTGACCTTGAGCTTCAGCATGTTGCCGGTGCGGCCGCGCGCACGGCTGCTCTCGATGGTGAAGATGCGTCCCGACACGCCCAGGTTGCGCTGCTGAACCTGGTTAGGCCGAAGAGACGTGGGGTTTGTTTTGGTTCAAAGGGCAGCTTCGTGGTCAATTCCAAATACAAATAGAGGAATCAAAATTGCGTTGGTCACTGACCCACGGTGCAATAAGTACAAAAGGATAACATTTGGTAAAATTACTAAAATAAGTTAATGTTGATACAAGGTAGAAAGACAAAAGGCTTAATGTTTGACTAAATTATAAATGTATACAAATACAAATAACTAGTATAATATATAGGATCAGCAAATGGCAATAAGGTGTTGACTGCATGTCACGGATATGGGAAGCTATCGCAACGTTTCAACAACTTAAATGAAGGGCAATGATTTTAGTCCTCAAAAATGTTTTAAACAGGAAAGAAATAGTAAATTCCTTGAGCGTCAGACCCATACCTTGCGAGCCCAGTCGTCAAAGATCTCCTGGGTGTTGAGCTTGGCCCTGAAGCTGTCCCCGTCCTGCTTGAGCTTCAGCCCCTCCACGTGGTTCTCCCAGCCCTTGCCCAGCACGTCCTCCACCCGCTTCATGTACGCCGTGAGCTGCCGGTCGATCTGCTTGGCCCAGATGATGGAGCCGGACACAGGCGGCAGGTCGCGGACGTGGCTCATCTTGCAGGCCTGGCTCTGGGGGTACTGCACCTTGAACTTGTCGTGCAGCGACTCGATGTCGTCCTTGACGCGCTGGATCAGCTGCGTCTGGTACTCGCGGATGGCGCCGCGGATGTGCGGCCGCACGAACAGCGCGTTGAAGCGCGAGAAGATGCGGAACATCTCGTTGGCGTTCTTGGCCGTGCCCAGCTGGTCGCGCAGGCGCGCGGTGATGCGGGTCTCCACACGGTCGATGCGCTCGTCGTAGCGCTTCATGGCCGCCTCCCACGCCTCCATGCCCTCCTTGGACACGTCCAGGCCGTCCACCTCCTTGACGTTCTCGTAGGCCAGGTTGACCTCCTCGATGGCGTTGGCGTCGGCCGCGTCGAACAGCACCTCGGCCACCTTGATGTCCTGGGGCTCCGCCACCTCTCCGGGGGCGTGCTGCGGCGCGGCAGAGATCTGGAAACCGCACGGGATCATCCTTAATGTTTTATGTCCGTGTGCTGTTTCCCCCTTTCAATCTTAAGGGACCACAATGGAAACAAGCCTTTGGGCTTTTTTTAACCTTCTGAACACTTCTTGCTGAATGTTGTTCAATAAAGTTCTCAATCAAAACAAATTCGGAAATTTGGTAGGCAAAATATCACCGAAACATGCTTCTGAGGCCATTGTTTTAAATATAAAACAGCTGTATTTTATACACTCATTAACTGTACTAATGTTTAATTTGCCCTATTGAGTTTTTTTTACAGAAGGTTTCAAATCCTCTTGATTAGGGATGTTTGCTCTACTTTGAATTTTAATAGTTGTTATTGTACGTGTCAAAGCTCTTTGTGAACTGCATGTTTAATAGTGGTATCCTTACCTGGGGCCTGAGGACTCGAACGATCACGGCCCGCAGCTGCTCGTGCTGCCTCCTGAAGCGCCTCATGTGGTCCAGGCGGGACTGCAGCTTCCTATGAGCGGGGCTCAGACGCCACACCATCTTGAGGTTCTCCTCGCGCTTCCTCTTCACGATGTCCCTGAGGAGGACCTGCAGCTTCTCGTACTCGTCCTCCCAGGTCTGGAACACCTCGAAGCACGCCACCATCACCTAGCCAGACGCAAAAGACATCGCAGCGGGTGAGTACGGGAACCACAGACACTTTTTGTGCACAGGATTGGAAAAGCCTTGAGGAAAGCAGAGCAAGCCTACAGTCGGGTAATATGATACAAGGAAAAACAGGAGACAAATAATGAATGCAACACTGGTTATTGGTATTGAATTAAAGCCAATATTTTCCCTTTTTCGTTTAAAATAAACAGGGAAAGCCCATGGATGCCCAAACTTTAAAAAGAGAGCATCTTCTAGTTGTTCTCTACGGGAAGGTCGAAAAGAAACAAAACCAAACCCACCTTTTCAAACTCCTCGTAGGCCACGTGCATGAGCTTCCTGGTGCCCAGCACCTTGAGCAGCTGGGAGCTGAGGTCGCGGGAGATGGCCTCCACCAGGCGCAGGGCCCTCTGGATGGGGTACTTGGTGTTCCTGATCTTCTTGAGGTGGGTGAAGATGGCCATCAGAGCCTGGCGGATCTTGTCCAGCTCGGTGGCCGACAGGAGGTCGTTGAGGGGGAAGTCCTTCATCAGGGGGTTGTAGTCGTTGACTGTCTCCACGGCCTGCTTCAGGCCTGTTGCCAAAAAAACAGAAAGTTAGGATTTTATATTTACATTTTTGGAATATAACAGATATAAAAATAACATATAAAGATAGGTGGGAAATTAAACAAATTTACATTTTTTGATTAAAAAAACATGTAAAAATAACAAAGATTGGGGGGGAAACTAAAGATAATGATAGAAAATAAGACATTTTTTTCTAAAAAGTTGAAATGTATATATTGAAGGCGTCTCACCGGTGTCAGTGTCGAAGCTGACGGTGGCGTGGAAGCGTTTGCCGTGCTTCAGGATGTCCAGGGTGAGCAGCACCTCGGGGCTCTCCCTCTTCTCCTGGATCCGGTTCAGGGCCCGCTCCAGGTTCAGCCAGAAGCTGATCTCCTGCAGCGCCGTGCCCGACGCGGGGTCGCGGTCCAGCTTGGTCACCTTCGCACGACATGGAGGAGATAAATAAATAAATAAATAAATAAATAAATGTAATCACCAACAACCAATAGAATATTTTGAAATGCCTTCAAAGCAAGCGTGGATATCAAAGCCCCAAACGAATGATCACATATGAACCCTATAAAAGAATCTCAGCTTGCTGAGATGTCTAACGCATTTGGCAATTGTTGACCAGATACCTAACAACACCTCACCTTCTGAATCTCCCTGATCCAGCGGTTGACCCCAGACTGCAGCTGGTTCAGGAAGGTGGGGTCCTCCACCTTGTCCCCAAAGTCAGTGACCTTGGGCTTCTCGCTACGCTCATAGCACTGCTTCGCGATGTTGGTGATGATGGGGTGGATCAGGAGGCTGATCTCGGGGATCTCGATGTTCTGCTGAAGGTGGAGCAGGCCCATTTCCAGCTCGGCGATCTTCTTCTCCACGGAGGGCGCCATTTTGTCCCCATCCCTGGTAATTTATACGAGAATATTATACCAAACATATGCTGTCAAGCTAAATGCCATTGTAGCGTGGGAATGTATTGGAATAAAAGATAATTAAAAAGGGGAACAATGAAGTCTCTCAGGCCTTAGGGCCAAGTCCTGTACTAATTATAAAGGTCATGCAGTTTTTCTTTATACTTGGTAATGTTACATGTAAAACAAGTACACTGCTGAGTGGAACATTATTTTGCAAGTCATGGCACTGGGATAATTCTAAATGGTTCTGTTGAAGTTCTATCATTCTACCACTAGGGGTATTATATCTTGCCGAGTCATTCTGGGAAACATTGCAAAAGGTAACTAGCAAGGCACTGGATTTCAAGCTGGGATGGAAATGAAAGCTGGACTATGTTTAAAGCATGTTGAGAAAATGGCAGGATAAAAGGAAAAATAGAAATTCCCTGCCGTAACAATTATGGCATTGTCATTGTCAACAGCATCGGTAGATATTCAAGGGTGGAATTACAGCCACCACCACTCCTGCCAATTTCTGACAACCACCATGGCAACTTGGAAATCCAATTCTGAGTCTCACCTGTCCGCCTTGCCGGACTCCCGGATGTAGGACTTGAAGAACGGAGCGACAGCATTGCTGATGAATGAGTGAAGAGTCTCGTAGGGGGAGTCCTCGCTCAGGGTCAGCACGCGCACCTGGGTGGAGATGGGCTTGTCCGCATCGACCATACCCGCCCTCTTGATGAAGGCCAGGCTGGGCAGAAGAAAGCAAGTCTAGGCGTTAGCAATATGGTTCAAATATTGAGGGCATCAATATCAGCACAGAACATCCCGTCTGGTATCAATAAAGTATCATCGAACTCGTGACTTTCTATTCCCACTCTGGACATATGCAATCCATGCTAAGAAATGTATGCACTGATGGTATAGCAAAACACTATGGATCGTATTTTAGATCATCGGCTACCTGTTGGACTTGATCCCATAGTGGATATCGATGCTGATGTTGTACGCAATGGACTCCTTTTCCTCCTCTCCTTCATCTCCGACATCCTCTGTGTAACAAAGGAGTGACATGACAGGTATGATATTAGAAAGACTGGACCATGTGAAACCCTAAAATGAAATTCATTGAATGTCGAAAAAACAACCACAGATATTTATAATAAATTTATTGCATGATTGTTATAGGCTATGCTATAATTACAGGCTGTGATTCAGCAATAATGCCTTTTCGGTCGGTCTATCGGATGACTTTTATTATCCAGCACCGCACCCTCCCTTGCAAGTGAGGTCACCGGTTTGAACACCGCAGTGCTGGAGGTTCCGTAAAGTCAGTGCAAAGCACCCAACATAATCAGCAGTTTGTCATGTGAATGAGGGCGGGACTCGATCACAACATCGGACAGTGCTTAAGCATTGTTCGTTAGTAGATCCCGATTTGGCAACGAAAAATAGATGTTGATAGAAGCTCGATCACGCAAGTGCCTGGAGCTGTCAAGGGCTAGGCTAGCTACATAATAATACCATTGTTGACCAAATACAGCCATATACAAATATAATATATCGTCCAGTGTATTTCAAATTACCAAGTGTATACGGTTACTGCCCCAAAGTGTCTTGTTATCTTTATTACAGTATAAATCACCACGCCCATAGCAATTCATTGTAATGTTACAGTCTGTAGTTGGGATGCCTAAATTGCACCATGGTGTTGTTGGCTCCAAAACAGTTTTAACCCGGCATTTCCACACTTTACATTTGACTATACCACATTAAACATCAACCAACATTACAATATAATACTGCGTGGTTTGCCTTTGTGTGCTGCAGCTACGGGACACCGTTCATTGTCATCGATCAGACGGATTCGATCCGATAAGTGTATAACTTCATATCATTAACAGTGATATATAGGAGACCAACCTTTGAGGCAAGTTCTCTCGACGAGGATTGAGTTAATTTGAGGATCAGAGAGGAATTTCTTCATCTGCTCCACTGCGCTCTTCTCCTCTAGGGCGGTTTCCAGCGACGCCGGGGCCTCGCCGCCATCTTCCAGCAGCAATGGGACAAGTTTGCGAATATGCTTCTGCAACACAGAGGTATCGGCTACCGTTTGGACGGCCGACACTTCCATGGTGCCAGAATTTTCTTCACCCACGTCGGACATCTTTTTGGTCGGCCGACGACGACCGTTCGTAGACGGAAAGTTAACAAAGACCCAACGCAGTTCAAGCGGACCACTGCATCAATAGCAACTGCAGCCAACGAGTACCGCTGTCAGACGCGGCAGACAGTAGCCGTCAGATTTATTGTGTGCAAGGGATTGTGGTACTTGTCGTCTCAGTGGGTCAGTATTCAATTGAACAGTGCAGATTAAAACTACATCTCCCACTGAGCATTTCGACTAAGCATGGGACAGGATCTTGCAGCCATTCCCTATCCTGTACACACACACACACACACACACACACACACACACACACACACACACACACGCACACAAATTGACAAGAAGTATCCTGCATGAAATCCTTTTATCACCAGACTACCTATATATTTTTTCATTATTTATATTCTGGTACATAGAGAAATATGGTTGAGAATACTGATACGAAGAATAGGTTCTTGCTGGCTAGATATTTGCATTAAGTTTTTTCTTTCTAAATCATTTTGTACATGTGATCAATATTACATTAATGAAAACTGGGAACACAGTTTGCAGTGTATTCTTATAAAGACTGTGTACAGTGATGTAAAGTCAGAGACCATCCATCAGCTTGGGAATGCTTCCTCCTTCACAACTAGAGATCACAGGTGAAGTCAATTCCTCCCAGGTAAAGTCCAGGCCCACCAAGGAGGCCCATGCCAGATAAGGAACTTTTAAGTGCTGTGACGAAATGGTATTGGCAACACCCTTTGATAGCAGAAGTGTAAAACTTCAAAGACATAATTTATGTCAATTTGACTCACAATAGAAAGATATAATTTTTGATTTTTGAAACATTTTATTGATAAAATATAAAGGAAAATATTCGTCCATATAGATAAAACATAACAGATGTTATGAATACACTCAAGTAAAACCATACATGTTAATATAATGCATTACGTATCCGTTACCCTGAGCAAATAGTAAAACGCAGTCGATAGTTAGTTTCTAAAAGTGAATGTAATACACAAATTGAAACCATTTGCAATGACCACAATTCACAAATATGGCTTTCAATACCCTTACTTTGTACAAAGAGAAAACCAAAAACTCCAAAAGCCTGAGAAGAATGATCCGTCTTATGAAAAAAAATAGAAAACAAAAATTCTGAAAGTCACTGAATGTATTCAACTTAAAAACTAGCCTAAAAGTAAAGTCATTGAATGCATTTAATTTAAAAACAAACCTAAAATAGAGGGTGGTGTATTTTATACCCGACAACTGTCCTAGACTTCATATCGTCCACCATAAACCACCATGATTTTTCAACTCTGCACACTCCACACGGTGCCTACAGTAGGCTTTGCCATGGATTCCTATCACTAAAAACCATTGACGCAAGAAAACAAATGTCTGATTGTCCATTCTGACTCTTGAATGGACCTCTTCACTTGTTAATGAAAACATTTGACGTGATTACAGTCCCAGATTTGTTTAGGTTTTTTGGACAATTGCTAGCGAGTTCTGTGTGGCCAATTGGTGGACCCATGCTGAATTACTCTTCATCTGGGAACTTGAATTTAGCATAGACAATGAGCATGACGATTGACATTACGACACACAGGGAGCCAATGACCAGATAGGCAATACCCAGGAACTGGTTCTTTCCACCCATCCAAGACACGTTGCTGAAAACCACCTTCTTTCTCCCGTCAAAGGCCGCCACGGGGTAATCTGGGGTACAGTGAATTAAGGACTACAACATATTATTATAATCACCACACATTCAATTCAGATGTTTGGGGTTACAAAACAATATCTGTTGACTATGTGCACACATTACATTATTAGGAAATGATATGTTGATAAATATTCCCTATTGTTGAGGAAACAAATTAAACATTGTGGTATGTGAAGCAGTATGGAAGCATGTGTTGTACAACATGTTGATTATTTACCGTGTAATTCCACACACACAGAGAGAGAGAGAGAGAGCGAGAGCGAGTGCGAGATATATACTATTGGTCAGTTTCTTTAAGATCCTCAAGCACTCCCTTTGACCAAATCCCCAATGAAACAAACAGGCCTTAGTATTAGTTGAATTAACTGATATACCATGGCCTTAAACTCAAGTAACCATGTCCTCGGGTTGCTTTAAAATGAGATACGATTCTACTTATTAGAAATTATATTTTACCTAAAGCATCTTGCGTCAAGTGACGGATTTGCATGTAATGAAGGAACAATATAACATGATATAATGAGCCTCCAGACCAAAGTAAATAGACAGCACTTCTACGCGTTTTGATGTAGTACAGATTGCTTGCTGTTCACTACACTGTAACACTGAAACCTTTTGGTCATTCCTTCGTGGATGTCGACATCAGAAAAACAAACTGGCGGCCTTGTCCTGATGGTCTATCTGAAACCACACCCATTTAAACTAGACGCCAAATGCCAATCAATCGCAAATTATTTCCATATCTTGTTTGCATTATGCAGAGCCTGTGTGCGTCATTACTCCTTCCGGAACACCCAGGTCATCGCTTTTCATATTCTCTTAAACAGAAAACAGAGTGCTGCAGCAAACTGGTAAAACAGGTCAGGGTATGTGTAGGGTTTACAAAAACATTCATAGAGGCTACTCGTGTCTTCATACGACAGACCCCAAATGTTCCAATACATAACCAGGATGTGATAGATTGCAAAGACCACACACACACACACACACACACACACACACACACACACACACACACACACACACACACACACACACACACACACACACACACACACACACACACACACACACACACACACACACACACACACACACACACAATGTCGAAAAGGATACTGTAACCAATTACAAGGGCATAATCCCCTGCCGGTAGGCCCTTTGCGTACTCTCCCTCCGTGATTCGTCTGTACAGCTTTCTGAAGTTTGGCAAGGCTGACCTTCTCATCCAAACCAGGAAGTCCTGGTTGATGAAGCCGTTGTTGGCTGGATATGTGGGATCTAGGTCATAGGCAGGCCTTGGCCAGAATATAGGCTTCACGGTATCTGAAAGCAAAGTATGAATAATCTTGTCAAGTACAAATAGTATACTGTATTTCACTTTGTAGGTGATCTGAGCAATATCTCATACATACACTATATCTATTTATATTCATTGCTCTAGTTGTACGGCAATGTAGTGTCGCTATGTATGTATGAATGCATGTATGTATGTATGTGCATAATTAAATGGTGTACATTTCTGTACACTTAGAGCAATGAATTACACATATTTTGATTAGAGTAAGAAATGAACCAATGCAAAATAAGGTTATAGACATCGTGATATTTGCACTGCACTGACATTAGATTAGAATTTTGTTGTGTTTTTTTTTACCATTGAATGCGTTTTTGAGAGGAATGGTAGTCGGGTTGCGGTACTTGATGTTGTAATCCGTCCACCAAGCGATTCCCTTTCCATCCAAAGGAACCGCCACATTTCTACTATTGACGATCTGGAAGAGCTTGAAAGTGTCTTTTTAACAAAGACAGAGTGGAAGAAGACAAAATCATCTACAAAAACATCATAAACCAGACGGATTCATCTAAACATTTTTACACCACTTATTTACCATTAAACATGCTGTTTGCTATGGAGCCACAGGGTACAATTGGTTTGCCTTTGGCATTTTTCTGGTAGGGAGCACATGTTGTACTGGGCGCCTACAACAAAAGGAACAAAAATAACAAAAATAAAAATGAAGCCAAACAATTTATTGTGTCGAATAGCATTGAGTCTGAAGAACAACAAACACCATAAAGATGGTTAAACTATTGGGACATAAATTAATAGGACATGCAAATGAAAAATGTCATGAAAATTTGAGGCAACCCATCACTTAAACTCTTGAACTTGCTTGAAATGCAATCACCACCTTTCAACAATCCCATCAACTTAAAAACAACAACAAATAAACTTGAATAACTATTTTACCGTAAAGTAAGCTAGGTCACCAGTCAACTGGGCGGCGTCTTTGGAAACGCCATACTTCCTGTAGTTTTGAAAGTAGTTGGACAGTCCATAATAAACAAAGACCGGCCCCTGTGGTTGATGATGAAGTCAAGTCAAAACAAGTAAAAAATAACAAGTTTTCAACAAGGTTAATTTGAACCATGAATATAATTGCTATCCCTATGTTGTTTACCTCAAACAACTTGTCCAGAGAAAAGTTGATGGTGCAATTGCAGTTCTTGACACTCTGGTTTTTGCACTTGAAGCAAGATGAGTTTGTCTCCATCCCAGTGTAGTCTTTCTGCAAGTGTGAACGGGAGGGAATCCTTTAGGTGTTAGCATGCATATTTCATCACCTTCTGTTGTTTGTGGTGCTCGTTACAGACACCTGTCGACAATCAATCTGGTCCAATCCATCAGTGTGTGTATCCTACCTCCAATACTTGGATGTTCTGTGAGGTGACAAAAAGAGCCACTCCAATTCCAATGAAGGCCACCCCAATGATGACAAAGCCTGGAATCACAATGCCAGCAGACAACATGGGCTGCCAGGCGGGCAGGCGCTGCTGGGTGAAGGCTGTGTTATCCGGCCGGTTGGCTGTATTCTCCTCCTTAGACATTCTGGTTCTGTTGAAATAATCACATTTTTTGTTGAATTGCCCTTTGTTGTACCATAAAATGACTTTTTCTTTTACTTCCTTGAATGCTGAAATTAGGTTACTTGACTGAAATCGATTAAAAAATGATTGAAGTCCATCTATACACGTGCTAGGATGTTAATTATAATCAATAGATCGCTATTCCAGGCATTACTTGGTGATAGACTGCAATTAAAGCTAGTATTTAGTAAAGTAGGCAATTGGAAAAATGCTAAATAACGAACAACTTCTTTGTCACAACCACTTCATAGAAAATTCGAGTAGTAGGAGTAGGATCAATCGAGTTGTTGAAATAAGTCTATCATACAAAACTCCTTAAAGTTTACTTACAAAATGTGAGCATCGAAATGAAGAAATCAACGAGTTAGCCACACATAATAAAGCTTCGGACGCAGCCAAGGTTACAACTTCGACGGAGCAAATCCTGTACCTTCCTGATACACCTTTGCCTGTACCTTCCTGATACACCTATATACCTGTCTTTCGGGTTTAGACTCTGACGTCATCATGTCTGCCGTGGCGTGAACACTGATTGGGGATCAGTTTGGCATTTTGCTGACTTGTGGCTGCTTTGCATTACGGTGGTGAATATTGAACATTGCATTTTAAACATAGTTTTTTTTGCCATATATTTGTGGGTATTTATCTTAATTATGTTTATTGTTTAACACATATATACATAAATCCAATCAAATAAAAATGCAATTATGCATGCATTGTGAGTAGAATTTGGAGGCAAATATTTGAATATCTAATGACTCCAGTTTTGTTTGACAGTGTATCTGGCCAATCAGCGTGGCTCAGAAAACGTTGTCCATGTCTAGCTTAGCCAATCAAATGACACTCCTTCGAGAGGCACTGCAGTGAAAGCTGCCTTTGTGTTGACATTTTCAGGATCAAGAGGTAATGATAATAATTCAATCGTTTGTGACAAAAAACGCACAAAATATAGCATGTTGCCGCGAACAGGGGTACTCTAAATGTTTTTGTCGGTATACGAGCTCAGATCCATGTGAAAACGAGGTTCGCTAGTCATGATCGGGTCACACCTGCTACTGAGCCACAGTTAACGTTGCTGCTAGTCGACACTCATTGTTAGCATTTAGCTAACAATAAGGCTAGCTTGCGCAACCAATCGATCGCCAATTAATTTCCTCCGATACCTTTTCAAATCGTGTCGAAAGAAACGCACGATGGAATAGATTCATATGTAGGCTGCTATTTATACATTCAACCAATGTACATTTTCCTTTTTGGTGGTATGACAAAATGAACCAAGCTACCCCTAACTGGCTCAGTGGCTAGCTCAACCTCTTGCTGTCTCTGCAGGCTTCACAGAGAGCTAGCATTAGCAAGCTAGCCGGTTCTTGCTATTTTCCATAGGGACGACGGTAGAGTTACACAATGGATTGGTTCTCTGGATGATTATCATGTAGCATGGTATAATACAATATGAAATATAGTATAAGGCCGTCAGGTGTTTTTATAACTACATCTCTGGTTCTTTCTTTATTTCTTAGTGTTTGAATGGATATTACGAGGTGCACGGAGAAATGGGTAAAACAATGCTATTGTACCATAGAGCCGTCATTTCACAAAATCATATATTCATGCACCGTGTCCAGCAGCATTTAAATTCGTGTTACGGGTTGGGGCGATACAGTTCCTAGTGCCAATCAAATCTAGTGTTGTATTAGTCTAATGCAGCAGGTACATTTATTTTCACCCAAGGTAAAGAGGCGAATAAGTAGCGATTTCATGTTGTGGGTCTTGTTGTGTTTTTATTATGATTGGCCACATATGTTAGGTCTAGGCACCAGAACATGATTGTCAAAAATTTTTGATTTCTCTGAAAAAACGAATAACCTTACCTAGAAATCCCTTAAAATGGCAAAGCTGTTTTGCACTCAACTACCAAAGATAGTGATACCTATGATATAGATCGTCATTGCTCATGCTTTTCTTCATTCACGTTTTTTCCTTTTTTATATTCGATCATTTGTTATCTTATCCACTGTGCACATTCAAGTGGCAGATATTTCCCCACCAAAACCACATATTTTGTCGTTAAAACCGAAACGTCTATACTCATGCTATCCTCCCCTCCCGCCCTAGGAGAGGCCTCCAACGTCCTCCATGATGTTGTCCAGTAAGAAGTCAGACGCTGGCTCCTCTTCCTCCACCTCCTCATCCACTACCGGCGCCGCTGGGGCGGAACGGGCCTCTGGGTCAGACGCCCAGTCTGGGCCGTCGGCCACTGTTCCCGGACCCGCGGACGTCAAGAAAAAGGAAAGGGCTTCCCCAAGCGGGGAGCCGGGGGGGCCCCCCCTGCCCCACCAAGCAGGTCCAGGAGCAGCGGAGCAGGACGCCGCGGAAGTCCGCAGGACGAGCCGTCGCAAGCGAGCAAAAGTAAACATCTAAGATCTTCGTTGCCCTTTATGGCAAGAGAGGGTGACATGTTGCTGGATATGAACCCTTTTTTATTTTTAATGTCTAAATCGTATCATTATAGGGCAAAGATTGGAAAGTTTACCATTATTTCAATTACGTGAGTATATTGTGCGTTCACTTTACACTATACACCTGAAATATATATATATCAGCATTTCTACCGTTTTTTATGATGTCCATTGTTTACCTTATCACATTGTGTTTCCTAGTTGCCATAAAGTGGGCAAAGCAAGGAGCATTAATGAACTATATTAATGTCGTATCAAGATCAGCAGGGACAGGCTACAGTCAAATGAGTTTCTAAAAAGGAAAAAGAAAGAATCGCTTGGACCTCGGCAGTAGTCAATCGATAATTTACTTTACGATCATATGTTACTATTTCTGTCTTATAACATCCCCTTAAGGCAAAATCACATAACCATGCTATCTTTCCCCAGTAAACCCAGGCTGTTTCACACACAAAGACCCAGTGAACACGCCTACATCTACAACAACACAGAGAAAGGACATGGCTATAGTACTCCTGAAAAATAACAGATCATACCTCCTTCCCTAGATAAAGACTCCGGGCCATGGAAGGAAGTGAAGCGTTGTCACCCCTCGCACAAGCTCGCCCCTGCCTTCCAGTGGACCCCAGAGCCAGGTTTTCACCAAGCTTTTATTGTTGTGCGTCCTACAGCAGGTGGAGTACCGCGAGATGGACGAGAGCCTGGCCAACCTGTCTGAGGACGAATATTACTCTGAGGAGGAGCGCAATGCCAAGGCAGAGAAGGAGAGGAAGCAGGTGGTGCCGCCGCCCGCACCCCCGCCGGAGGAGGAGAACGACAGCGAGCCTGAAGAGCCCTCAGGTGTGTCCCAATGTCCATGCACTTATTACATCCTGTGATAGAAAGCTTAGAATTTGTATCATTTCTTCCGTGTGGCTCCCTGTTTTTATGTACACAAGTATCATCATCATCCTATCGTACCGTCTGTTGGTGACTATGTTTAATCCTGCGATGGACGTGATTGGCCGATTCAGGTGTGGAGGGAGCCGCCTTCCAGAGCCGCCTCCCCCACGACCGCATGACGTCGCAGGAGGCCGCCTGCTTCCCCGACATCATCAGCGGGCCCCAGCAGACCCAGAAGGTCTTCCTGTTCATCCGGAACCGCACGGTATGGGCCCACCCCTCCACGCACGCTCAACCCCAGGCTTGTTGTTTCAAAGGCAGGACGGGCGTGAAGTGATCTCTTTGTTATTTTTCCCATGATGCCTCTTTCAGCTTCAACTGTGGCTAGACAACCCTAAGTTGCAGCTGACGTTTGAAGCCACCGTGCAACAGCTTGAAGCTCCGTACAATAGTGAGTTCAACTTAAGACTTTTTCCTTTACTCATCTCGTATATTATTTGTGGAACAAATGGTAACCTTTCTCCATCTCTTTATCTCAACAGGTGATACTATTCTGGTCCACAGAATACACAGCTACCTAGAGAGGCATGGTCTTGTCAACTTTGGCATTTACAAGAGGGTCAAGCCGTTACCCAGTGAGTGAACATCCTTTTATCCTCAGCCATGTAACTCTGAACCTTTTTGGCTCAAACGTCTCCCCGAGCCACCATTGGCCGTACACCCGTCCTGGGTTATATCTCAACCGTCGTCCTTCCTCCTGCAGCTAAGAAGACAGGAAAGGTCATCATCATCGGAGGGGGCGTGTCGGGTCTCGCTGCGGCCAGGCAGCTGCAGAGCTTTGGGATGGACGTGACCGTTCTGGAAGCCAGGGTATGTCAATGGACGAGTCAATACAGATATGAATATGTGGGACTGGTGTTCAACATGACTGAGTTCAGTGATTTGTTTCTGTTAGGTTAAATGTTTTATTTTTCATCTTCTACAGGATCGTGTTGGCGGCAGAGTGGCCACGTTTAGGAAAGGCAACTATGTGGCAGATCTAGGAGCTATGGTAGTGACCGGACTAGGTAAGGGACTTTCATTTGTCCATGGCATTCCTTCATCTGCAGAAGTATTACTGTTAGAACTTATGCCAATGCTTTTTGATCAGTGCTTCAGTAACCAATAACCATCAGTAGAGGGCGGTGTTGTTAAATAATATTTCTGTGCGTGTGTAGGAGGAAACCCCATGGCTGTAATAAGTAAGCAGGTCAACATGGAGTTGGCCAAAATTAAACAGAAGTGTCCTCTCTATGAAGCCAACGGCCAGGCCGTAAGTATAACCAGACATCCTAGATCTAATATGCTATTATTCTAACAGTAAAGTTTATTTTATCTTCCAGTATATTACCTAGCAGACAAAATATAAAAAAGATCAAATCACTTTTTTAAATTGGTCTTTGATTGTTACTTACATTGAAAAACAGTCATAGAAGTCTCAAATGGGTATATACTTTAAAGATGGGACGTGGATTAATGTTATGGATGCATGTATGCATTACACACTAACTACAAGGTAATGGATCTAAAGCACAGTGTGTGTTTGGGTATGCGTAGGCTGTCTTTTGTATTTAACAACATGTGGTTTAACAGTAAATGTGAAGTTCTTGGTCTTTGTACAACCCGCATCTGTTTGGACTGAAGGCTCCTTTATAGACCTGTTTTTGTCTCCCTGCGAGTTAAACCGTGCCACACACTGCGTAAACAAAAGAGTGGATCCGTCCTTCACTACTTTGGCTAGCAGGTCATAGACCAAAGTCCCTTTAATGAAGGGCGTTTAGCAGGCAGAGGCCAATGCTATTATGGGATGTAAACAATCTGTTTACCGTACTCATTTGTTTGCTGTAAGTAAGGGCAGCGGCAGTGGAAATGGAATTGTTTAGATTTGTGATAAGGGCGTTTCCTTGTACAGGTTTAAAGGCTCTTCAAGCCTCAACATCACGTGGAATGAATTTAGTCATCGGCGGCCGAGATGAAAATTCAATGTAAATGTTTTTTCTTTTGTGCAAACCTGTTGAGGTGAAGCTGTATTTACCTTTTCTTTTCTCTCCCTTCCCTCTTCTCAAACCCTCCCCTGTTCATCTTTTGGTGCACAACTTTAGGGGGAACGATGCACGAGTGTATGTATTGTTTTATTTATATAATACGTACCTTACCTTGTATTAATGAGCATTCCATTTCATCCTTTTAATTAAAATTGTCAACACATAATATCACGACAGTTTATCCCTCTGTAATGTGAACCCTATGGGAACTGATACACAGATATGGGAGATGTATATTGACATTAATGACGTTTTATTTTGATGATGTTCTGTCTACCAGGTTTGACAGACATTTTCATAAAATACTTATGCAATACCATTTCATAATTATTTAATTAATCTTCGCAGAAATATATTGCTTTTGGCTGGATTTGATTACAGTAGCATGCAGAGTAAATCCATGCATGGTCTGTGTCATTAAGTTAGGAAATAACTTTTTATTTTGCATGAAATGCGTGCTTGCTCTTATATGCCCTGTGGGAAATTACATAATTATACGTTTATTTTATAAATACATCTTCAAGGACATCTGATCACTGCCTATGTTTTAAATTTTGTCACCATTTTATTGATTCCTTCCTGGTATTGCATGACTTTAATGGGAAATTAAAGACAAATATTTTAACTGATCAGGGACATTGCTAAATTATTGGCCCTGTTCTTTCCTTCTAGTACAAGCTACTATACTCTAATGTATTACTATTGTAACCTGCTGGTGGATTAGATTCTAGGTTGTTTGTCAACAGTCTGTGTGTCTGTCTCCAGGTGCCCAAGGAGAAGGACGAGATGGTGGAGCAGGAGTTCAACAGGCTCCTGGAGGCAACCTCCTACCTCAGCCACCAGCTGGACTTCAACTTCCTCAACAACAAGCCTGTGTCCCTGGGACAGGCCCTGGAGGTGGTCATCCAGTGAGTGACACACTCAAACACTAGCGCATGACTTTACAATATCAACCATGGGCAAAATGGTATCGCTGTTATGCAAACTGCGCATGTTAACCGATTGTACACACAATAGTAACCAAGGTGTGTGTGTGTGTGTGTGTGTGTGTGTGTGTGTGTGTGTGTAGGCTGCAGGAAAAACACGTAAAGGACGAGCAGATTGAACACTGGAAGAAGATTGTCAAAACCCAGGAGGATCTGAAGGAGCTGCTAAACAAGGTGAACCTAACTTATGTTTTATATTGTTTCATATTTGACATCCGAATAATTAAGGAGATGGTCCTGCTCCTTTCTTACCAACTTGTGTGCTACTACTAAGTCAACAATGACATGTAGACTCAAATTACGCCTCAACAATACCTCTTCTCGTAGCCAAGGGCTTATCTCGACCAAAAATTACATTTGATGGTATTCAGGAATACACAACGAAAATGGACAAATCATAAAATGTTTGCACGAATACCAAACTATGTTTGCTGACCATCTTATTTTGATCCTCTCCACCTCCTCCTCCTCTCCTCCCATCAGATGGTGAACACCAAGGAGCGCGTGAAGGAGCTCCACCAGCAGTACAAGGAGGCCAGCGAGGTGAAGCCACCCAGGGACATCACGGCAGAGTTCCTGGTCAAGAGCAAGCACCGGGACCTGACCGCGCTCTGCAAAGTGAGCCCCGTCGGATTCCAAACCCGTGCAGTGTTTCCTGCCTCTCCCTCTTTCTATTTCTGTCTCTCTCTCTATCTGTGTCTGCTTTTTTTTCTCGGCCTTTCTTTCGTTCTTTCTTTCTGTTTCTTAAAGTGTTTATTATTAACGGATCTAATCTCTGCTGGCTCAGGTCTTGATAACCGGCGCGATTAATCTAACAGCCAGACGCCCGGTCGGGGTCAACGCTAGAATGGTGTGTCAGAGCAAATCGCACACGCATTGTAATGTGTGTGCGATTTTGGAGATGTGTGTTTGCAGATTGCAACGGTATGCAATAGATTGCTGGAAAACGATCAAGTACTCGTTTTCCCCCTTGTCATCCTGCGGTTTAAAAAAAAAACCCATCGCAGATTCTTTTCATTAATCATAATGTGGTGGTTAGGCATGCATGTTTTATCTATTTCATGGCACATTGATGGGGCCCTCTTGCATGAGTCAAAAAGGCCTCTAGTCTACAGGATTTGCATCCACCTCATTTTCATTATCTGTGACTTTGACTGGTAAAATCATTAAAATTCTCAAGCGTACCTAGCTCCTAAAAGTGATGTACGGTGGCCAGCGAGGTGGAGGATGCATCAGCGTCCCTAACCACATGCCATTGTAACTCTCTCAAGCAGGCAGCGCAGGGCTGTGTTTAAGTGGTTTAATGCCCTGGCTGGATGTGCTATTAGAGCCAGCGCTGGCCTTTTTATTTTGGGCTGGAGATAAATCTGCTCTCGGTGAGCTGTGTGTGTACTTAAGACCGCGGGTAGAGCTGCTTCAAACACAGCTGCCGTCTGGACCGGAACAGACCCATTTCCCCCCCCCTCATCCACTCCCCCCCCCCCTCATCCACTGTCTATAGAAGCCACTTCAAGGCCTGCACCGATCGGCGTCTGACTCAGCCCGGAGCCGGAGTCACACACCCGCTTCACACAGCCCTCGTGGACCTTTCTTTGTGTAACCATCCGTGTGTACTTACTTGCACACGAGTAGAATTGCGAAGGAAACGTAGCTTCACAGCGTAGTCAGCAGTTGGATGCGTTTGTCTCTGTTAGTTTTTCATTATTTTTCATTGTATGTGTCGGTTTTGCCAGGGTCCGGTTTCTGCTGGCCGTAGCGGTCAGTGTGGCTCACAGTAGTGCAGTGGTAGGAGGCGTTATTATAGTGCAGTAGGGGTGTCAGGGCCTGGTGGCAGCTTTTTATAGGCACCGTTTTAACGCCGTCGCCGTGGCTGCCAGCGCTGTTGCGGTGAACCTCTGAACCGGGCCGACTCAGCCCACTCTCTGACTGCTCTATTTGTCCTCTACCTGTCCCAGAACACTTTAGGGTGTGTTCAACGTGGACGCCCACACGCACACACAACTTGAACTGGCATGCAATTAAAATAAATAAATAATGCTTTGACAAAACGCTTAAGTAAAGAACAGCCCTTTGCTGGCTTCTTAAACGGGCTTCTTGCCAAACAAAGCAACCTGTCTTGACTGAGAAAAAAACGTGTTTTATATTGACACCCATATTAACAGTGCCTGTTCTAAACGCAAAAACGGTTCCTATTCCGGCTCTCAACAATCGCTCATCTAAATAATTTCACACAACAGCCTCCTTAGCGTCACACCCGCCAAGTGTGAAGTCGATCAGATTTACTGTTGTCAAGAAAATCTAAGGACAGACATACAAAGGCTCCTCTTATTAAAGTTGGATAGATCATGGGTGCAACACCATTTGAGATGCACTGCTGGCGATATATGCTTACAGTGTAAGCGCACCTATTAATCATCTCCAATAACCGGATATGCTGACTTCAAATGAAAATACGCTCTTGACAGTGCAAGCCTATTCATGGCTGCCTTCTAGTGGCAATGTATGCAGCAGATCAAGACAAGGAGGTTGCTCAAACTCTTCCACGTACGTGTGTCTGTCCTTAGGAGTACGACGAGCTGGTGGAGCTACAGGTGAAACTTGAAGAAAAACTACAGGAGCTGGAGGCGAATCCACCCAGGTGAGACCTCCTATACGTCTGTCCAGCCATCTTTTCAAGGGATCTACAAGTCCTCTGGACTTAAGTGACTCAGGGCGCACTCACACTAGGCCATCTGTACCGTGCCCAAGTCCGTTTCACACCTGTACCGTGCTCAAGTCTAGATCGTTTGGCTAGTGTGAGCACGCCAACCGTACTCAAGTTCACTTCCGTTCCTTGGCCTGAGCACACGTGGGAGAGGTGTGCTCTGGCCACGGTACAGATGCTAATGAGCCGACACGCGCACACGCACGGCTACGCAACCTGAGCTGGATGACGTATAGTCCATGCGACCCTTCTTTCCCATTAAACAATAAACATGACGGCAAGCGATTCATGTTGGTGCGATAGTGAAGTTGAGATTTTGATAAAAAATACCCCGTTAGTCACGGTGCAGGCTTTCTTCGTTCACTGGAAAAGGCGGGGCTGCGCACGGAGTCTAGACCTCTTTAGAATAATTTGCACACTGCCGAATATTTGAATTTTTGAATGAGTGTAGGCTACAAACGCGACTAACTATTTACAAGTGCAAAAACGCCAACATATTCTTTATTTTGCTGACCACTTGTTTTTTATCCTGACAAAAGCCTCGTAATGGACAGATCCTCTGCGTCATTCTCGTAGATCGCACCATCTTTCAACGTCTTTGTTTAATACGACTGCATCCCCTCTCACATGATCAGCAGCTCGCGGATTTCACTTTCTCTCAAGTTAGAAGTTAACTTCTCATGATCATATCGCTGCGTTGTCTCTGTGCACTAAGCAGCGGATGCTTGGTGGTGAAGTATTACGACGTGATGACGTATGTACAAGAGACAACTGTACTCAGGCCCAGTTGAGATTGTCTAGTGTGAGCACAGGCCAACGCACAGCAAGGGGGGGGGGTGCAATCATACATGAGCACGGTACAGGTGTGAAACAGGCTTTGGCACAGACCAGATGGCCCAGTGTGAGTGCGTCCTCAGTGCTCTAGTGCTAATACAGTGGTTTACACTCTGTCTGTCCACTTACACTTTTCACTTGACTAAAAGAGGAAGACCATGAAGTTCAAGAAAATCAACTTTTGTTGCCCTCCATCTCTGAACAGGACCAGGAAACACGACTATATCAAACACAGGCCAACATGTTTTTAAGACGAGTGAGTGCCGTGATGTTAACCAGTGCACCCTTTTATCTCCCCCGTTTCCTCCTCTTCTTCTTCGACACTCCAGCGATGTTTACTTGTCCTCGAGAGACAGACAGATCTTAGACTGGCACTTTGCCAACCTGGAGTTTGCCAACGCCACGCCTCTGTCCACCTTGTCTCTCAAACACTGGGATCAGGTACAAACGTTTGTCCAATCATCGTGTCTGATTATTACGCAAAGGTTTTTTTTTCTAATTGTTATGTTAAATGCTATGAAATGACTGCTGTGCGAAGTGATCATCAAGATCTATTCCGCAGTACTAACGACGTGGTTAACGATGTGTTTTTATCACAGGACGATGACTTTGAGTTCACTGGCAGCCACCTGACGGTGAGAAACGGTTACAGCTGTGTGCCCGTGGCCCTGGCCGAGGGCTTGGACATCAAGCTCAACACCGCAGTCAAACAAGTCCGATACACGGCCTCCGGTAAGCTGAGGGGGTGTTATCTGCCTGTTCTTTATACACCGTCTGTATTATAGGTGTTAAGGTGGTTTGACTTTAATGACACTTTAAATGTAACCAAACATTTGAACCACAAGGTCAACCCCGTCTCATGGTGGAACACTGGGAAGTTACCGGATTGGCTTAAAAACGAACGCACAATTGCAATTATGTGTGTTTCACCCGAACTAAACATCCCTACGTTAGGCTTGTCCTTTTAATACTATTTGGTAGCTCTTGGATCCAGAACTCTACACCAAGCCAAACTCCACACTTCTATTTCCTTTTTCATTAGTTAATTGTTATTATTGCAGTTATTTTTTGAGGGGATCTGACATGAAGAGATCTGAGTTTTTTTAGCGATCCAAAAAGGATTTGTTGTATCCATGAACACGCATGAACATTTTTGCGTACCTTTGTGCGTCCCAATGCGGCGCACAGTGCCGCATTGGGAAGAGAGTCCATCATTTATGAATGAATCTCTCGAGGAACCGCCCTGCGTTTATCTCACCCTCTGCTGCCCCCCTCCCCCCTCCTCCTCCAGGCTGTGAGGTGATCGCGGTCAACACCCGCTCCACCAGCCAGACCTTCATCTACAAGTGCGACGCCGTGCTGTGCACCTTGCCGCTGGGCGTGATGAAGCAGCAGCCGCCCGCCGTGCAGTTCATGCCCTCGCTGCCCGAGTGGAAGACCGCTGCCATCCAGCGAATGGGCTTCGGTAACCTCAACAAGGTGGGTGTCTGAGGGGCAGGGCATCCCGGGGGTGGGGGGCGCCCAACACTACCAGTCAAGCAGTCGTTTTTAATGTGTAAATAATATGCAACTTTTTTATCCTTCCGTTAATTTTTTTTTAACCTGCAAGCTCCTACACCCACGGATATGATTAAAAACCGGTGTTGGGTTTCGAGCTTGGAACAAGTGGTACAATCGTATAAATAGCCTGGGAGCTTTTGTTTTTCTACACCCCCTCTTGTAAAATTGGAGGGCCGGATGAACATTGGTATTGAGTGGGTCGGATAGAAGAGGAGTTTAGGAGTGGAGCCAAGTATGCTTGCTCTCGCTCTCGCTCTCTCCCCCCCCCCCCCTGGGTTCTCTGAGCATTTTCCTCTATAGACAGCTCAGTATGCTGCCAACTGCTGCAGCACGGAGCAGAATGCGGCATTATTATGCAACAGGGAACAGGACTGCACTACCCTGTTACCACCAGGGGGAGCTCTTCTCCTGGAGCCCATTCACAGCCCATTCACACCCTTAGCTGGATAGGGAACATCAAGACGAACAGAGCTGAGATCCAAGACATGTTTGTCCACTATGGCACTCTTTGCCATCCCCACCCTACCTGGAAGGAGGGATCCTTCTTGTGTTAGAGCTAGGGTTAGTTATAGTCTGCATGGCTATAACTGAATAATTGCTAGACAAATAAAAGGTACTTGTGAGTACCAGTACCTGTGACCTTGTAAGCTGAATGTGTGTCACTGATCTGCTCTGTTTCCTCCCTCCCTCTAGGTGGTGCTGTGTTTCGACCGTGTCTTCTGGGACCCCAGTGTGAACCTGTTTGGTCACGTGGGCTCCACCACTGCCAGCCGCGGGGAATTGTTCCTCTTCTGGAACCTCTACAAAGGTGAGCCCCCCCCCCCCATAATGCCCACTAGTAGTCGGGGGTAAAAAAGGTCTGATGGTTGATGTATATTTGCTTTGGCAATTCTTGCATTTTCAGCAGGAAATGCATTTTCTAGTTTACGATAATTACTCAACATTAGTTTGAGTGATAGTGTCTCAAACCACTCTCATTGTTGGTGCACAAGCAGAATGTAGTTCACTACACGGGCCAATAATGAGGAGGAATTTCCGCATCGTACGCAAAGTACCTCTAACAGAACTTTGAGTACAGTCTCTTTCCTTATTATTTATGCATGGGATCAATGTCCCAAGCCCAGCGGAGTCAATCTGAATCACTACAATAAGCGCCTCTCCTCGTCTCCAGCTCCCATCCTGCTGGCCCTGATGGCGGGAGAGGCGGCCGGCATCATGGAGAACATCAGCGACGACGTCATCGTGGGCCGCTGCCTGGCCATCCTGAAGGGGATCTTCGGCAGCAGCGCCGTGCCTCAGGTACCCCCACACTCCTCCTCCTCCACCGCCTCCTCCAGGGTCCTCCTGGTGTTCTTTATAGTCTTGAAACCATCGCACTGGGGGCAGTCTTGATCTGGATCTGGAGCCCTGGAGATCGCGTCCCCAGTGCAGGGGAACTGGTTGCTCGTTGTTTCGACGTGTGTTACGGCTGGGGCCCTCCCTTCAGTACATTTCCATTCACCAGAGAAAAATGGTGATGGATTACATTTTTTTCTTCCGGCTCTCCAGTGTGTTTTTTTTTTTTTCACTGGAATGCCAGATCGGTCGCTGTGTAGACTCGCATCGCCGCTTCACACAAAGCGCGCTAACACGACTGGCACTCATATCTGTGGTCCCAGCCAGGGCCAGCTGTCACGATAAATCATTATGTACGGTTAAATACCAGAAGGATCAAGATTGCGGCGGCCAGCGTTGGGAATGATTCACCAACCAGCTGTGAAGCGCTTTTTTTTTCTTCTAATTGTCAACATCATTTTTTGTGTGATTTAATATTCAAGTAAACCTTTTGACCAACTTTGTGTTGTGTATGGGTTTGCTCTGGTTGCCATGGCAGCCTAAGGAGACGGTGGTGACGCGTTGGCGTGCCGACC
This sequence comes from Gadus chalcogrammus, assembly GCF_026213295.1. Taxonomy (NCBI): domain Eukaryota; kingdom Metazoa; phylum Chordata; class Actinopteri; order Gadiformes; family Gadidae; genus Gadus; species Gadus chalcogrammus. The sequence goes on from NC_079416.1 coordinate 17,443,256, forward strand.
CCTGGGCGCGGGGGTCCTACTCGTACGTCGCTGCGGGCTCTTCCGGAAACGACTATGACCTCATGGCTCAGCCCATCACGCCCGGACCCGCCATCCCAGGAGCCTCGCAGGTACAGCTGGCTGTGTGTCTGTCTGTCTGTCTGTCTGTGCCTGTGTCTGTCTGGGTCTGGGTCTGTCTGTCGTGATGTCTGTGTGCCTGTGTCAGCATGAGAGCCAGAATGGACATGAGCCAAGCCTACATTATGGTATGACTACTGCCAGGGCACTGGGAGTCATTCCTAACACAGATGTTTCTGGGGGTGTTTTGAAGTTGGCATGCAGATTGATGAGACCCCAGTCATATTTATGTGTTGACTGATGAGCTCAGTCTCTCTCAGTACCCTCCTCTCCCTCCTTCTCTCTCTTCTATTGTCCATTTCTCTCGCTCTTCATCATACAAATCAGGACTAAAGGCTCAGTTATGGTTCCACGTCGACGCGACGCAACGACCACGCACACGCTTCGACGCAGTCGTGAACCTGTTTTGGTTCTGCGTCGGGTTTTAGCGAGCGGACCAATCACAGCCCTCGCTGCTGCGTCGCCTCGACCCAAGGTGACCATGTTCGGGAGGCGCACGTGCGGCCCTTGCGGTGGACGCAAAGGAGGGTTCCTCGAGGACGTTACGGGCCCGTGAACCCCCTTGCGCTGCGTCGACGTGGAACCATAACTGAGCCTTGACCTCTTGTCGTTTGGACTCGTTCAGTTTGGTCCAGATTGTTCACCCCTCCGCCCCCCTCCGCCCCCCCTCTGCCCCCCTCTCCCCCCCCAGCCCGTCCCGAGGCTGTTCTTCGCAGGGGAGCACACCATCAGGAACTACCCGGCCACCGTGCACGGAGCCCTGCTCAGCGGGCTGCGGGAGGCGGGCCGCATCGCCGACCAGTTCCTGGGGGCCATGTACACCCTGCCCCGGCAGACCACCGCCCCGGCCGCCAGCAACCCCCCCCAGGCCCTGCCCGCCGCCGCCGTCTAGACCCGGACACACACTGACACACACACTCATGGACGTCGGCGCCGACACGCATACACACACTCCCGACGATGACTACTCCTGCCACTACTCCGATTAAGTCTACCCCCCCCCCCCCCCGTCCCCGTCTTTTTCTGTCTGTCTGAGGAAAAAAAACAACAATGGAGACGAGTTGTCTCTGCTCTGTCTGCATTGATCCCCAGTGAGACTTTGTTATACATTTCAAGGCTTTGTCGCGCACACGCACATACGCCCACACACACATACACCCACACAACAAGATCCAATAGAAATGTGAAATGGTGTGTTTGAGCCGCTCTCATGCTGGGAGGCCAGTCCTGTGGTTTGGGGAGTGTATGGATACACATACGTTCCTCCTTGTCAGAGTACAACGCTGCCATACCTTCCATAAAACAGTTTGGCTCGGCCATCACAACACGTGTGTATTATAATACGTCAGTAGCATTATGGACCTGGGATTTAGGAGTAATGCTCAGAAAAAGTACAAGTATTTTTTGTTTAGTTATTCAGCTGTCCTAGTTTGGGGGTATAGTTAGAAAAGAGGATATATTTATACCTTATCGATGGTTCTATGTATATATATATATCTACACATTGGTATGGAAGTCGAAGATAAAGGCAGCATCACTCCATTGGAATGTATTTTCGGTTCAATGTGATGTAAAGGGCATTTTCCTGGTTTAACTTGTCGCTGAATAACATTGCTAAGAGAATGGTAGATATGTGCCCAAAAACTAAATATTCCATGTAGAATGGGTAGTATAGGGAGAAAATAAAATTAGAAAAAGATTTTGTGAATGTTTTTGTTACAAGTTTTAAATGTCGTCACCATACACTTTTTTATACATTGTTTTTTTGTTAATAAAAGAATTGCATCTCAAGGATTCCTTTTCTATTTCTAACATAACGGGAATTGTGTAAAGAGGCCGTGTTGGTTTCTTATGTCAAACCCCTGATCAGGGGCCGGACTCTTCACGAGGCTCTCTGCCGGTGGCCCCTCATAGCTGAGGTTGTGATGAACGAGGGAAGAGTAACCGTTGGTCAGGCCCACGGGCTGTGGCCTTTCTGAGGCACTGTATCTTCCCTCCGCCAACCCTTCCTCCCCGGTTTCCATGTCTTCCCACCCCCCCCCCCCCCCTCTTTTGTTTTTTAGCTGCGGTTCCTATGGTGACCAGAGGAAGGTTTTGATCTACAGCAGCGGTGGTTCCAGCCAGGATCTCTGGAGTGAATAGCATGATGGTATTTTCACTTTCCCTGGTAAACCAAACGTTTTGGGAACAAGCCGGTAATGTTTACGGCTGAGCCCCACTTCTTTTTTTTTTTTGGACATAAACTGAATCTTGGATGAACCGCTTTCTGATCGGAATAGAGAGAAAGAGGGAGAGACTGAGGAACAGGGAGGCAGTGGTGTGTCTGCGTGTCTGAGCACGTCCCCACCCGTCTCGTGATTCATGGATTCACAGCACAGACGCCACAGGTGCAGGGCGGAATGTACTCATGAATACATACACACACACACCTCCCCCCATACTGTCTGCTTGATGCGGATGCACACTGACATCCATGATCACGAAACAAGAGTTGATGCATTGTGCAGTGTGTGAGGTGGGTTTTACAGGTTGATAAATGATAGGTTAAATAAACAAATTCATGGTTGGTGTTAATTTATTGTCTGAGGGCACTTGTGGAATTCCCATGTGAACAGTGAGTCTCTAGTGTAATGGAGTGAATAGTTAGTCTAGACTTTAGTCTAATGTAAGTTGGTGAAGTCTTATGTCATGGGGCATATATAGTTATAAAATAGTTAGTCTACTGTCATGTAATGGAGTGACAAGTTTTGAATTGATCTATTCATCTAATGTAATGGACTGAAGAGTTGGAATAGTCTAATGTAATGGAGTAAATAGATATTTTAGCCTCATTAAATGAGTGAAGAGGAAGTCTAGTCGAACATATTAGAGTAAATAGTTATTCTCGTATTGAAGTGAAGTGTAAGAAGCCATATAGAGGTTAGTGAGACTGGGACATTTTATTTTCCCATTTTATCCCCACACAAGCTGCATATTTGAGTGGCGTGCGAATGCATAGTTTCCACGCTTGACTTCACATGGCTAATTCAGCTCAGGCACCGGGCTGCTTACTAGGACCAAGGTCCAGGCGGGCTCTGGCTGCAGTGTGAGGTTGGTTCTTTCTGATTAGCTCTTAATTGAGATCACCTGTCACGCACACCTTTATTAAAGATGAACACAATGGGTTTGGTTTACTTTTCGCATCGGCCTGTGTCAATCGAGGTTGAGTTTAGTGAGGGTTGAAAGTTTTCAATCTAGATTGCAGATCACTATTGTCACTTTATACAAACTGAAAGTATGCGTTGGTGCGTGTTTGTTTTTGTGGGCATTTGACTGAACAGCCCAGACAAATATTGCTACCAACATGGCACTTCGAAACAGACCACCGCAGTGAGTAAAAGTTATTTTCCTTTATTAATTGTTGACGTTTTTGGGCTGTCTCCTCGGACACAAGCCATCAGTATCCCTGCTCTTTGCACCTTGACATGCATGTCGCCGCTGTTTGTTAACCTAGCTTTGCTGATTTGTATCTTGTGATGTGTGTGTGTGTTTTTCTTAACAGGTGTTAGATGACTGACAAGATCTATGGGGGGGCCCCCTTTGGGCCCCCCCATACCAACCTAGTCTTCAAAGGAATCTAGTGCCATGGGACTCCAGTGTCTTCAAAACATCCTCGGAATACATGTGTATGAATGGTCCACCGAAGGGTTGATCTGGAAGCCACCACGGTCCACGCAGTTATCTGCTGCGTGGGCCGTAGTGGCTTCCAGAGCCATCTTTCGGTCTTGGTCAGGATTTGTTACAGTTGCCCTTCAATGTAGCAGGCTACGGGTTTCTGAAGAAGCCTGCTTTACGTAGCATTGGAGTACAAATATTGTGCAAAATGCTCATGTAATTGCACTAGCACTAGTAACCTGTAGATTAGCTTAGTTTAACGTCATTCCGTGCTGTCTCTGTCAAATGTGTGGCTTACTTTAAGTCCACAAGGCCCTCTGGTAAACCACGTTGGAACACCCCTGGACAAGGTGATTAGTCACTGGGTGTGTGCTAAAGTTTTGTTCCATTTTTCACTAGTTGGTTAAGGTTTGGTAGAATTGTTTGGATGCTAGTGACGTGATGGCGTATGTACAAGAGCCTACCGTGGCCAGGCCACAGTTGCGACGGCCACGGCCAGATGGCCTAGTGTGAGTGCAACCTTGATTGCATTTGTATACCGTTTACCATTGGATGTTTATGCAATTTGGCTTAATTCATCCGCTGTAAAGCTGCATTTGACTATTCCAGGGTCGTTCTGTACAGGCTTTCAATTGACCATGTTGACTAGTTTGTGGGAAGTTTTTCCCTTGCTTACAATCCAACGGTTGTGACCACTTATGCAACTGGGCTGTGAACCTTGCGATTCTAGTTGCATATTTGTACACGCAAGCTTGTCCATTTCTATCGCCATCACTAACACTAGCTTCAGCATTTCCTTGTAGGCCATTAGCTGACTTGTGTATTGGAGCGATGATTTGGGTATTTTAAGATGCTTGAAAACCTAAAATAAAGCAAAATGCGTGTCTGGTGTGCAAGAGCCAATTTGTTGGCTTGCAGTAGTCGAGGAGTTGCCGTAGGTCGTAAGCCATCTGGAGGCAATGGAGGCTTGTGGTAGATCTGCCATCCAAGAAAGGTTAATTCTTCTGAAGCATGATTAATAGTTTAGTAAATTGAATCTATTCATGTAGAACGATAAAATCCAAGACTGCAGCCAGTAACTTGGATCGCAATATGTGGAAAGTATTAGTCTTCATTTGTAACAACAGAATAATTAACATGACTAACTGGGTTTCTTCCATTTTCTAACTAGGGGGACTTGACTGGTGAGTCTACTGGATTAATCAGTAGCGGTACTTTGCCCAACAGATTTGATGGCATGACTACAGGGTGACAAAGACAATTATTCCCTGTCTATCAAAAGAGACTTCTAAAACATATCTGCTAGAACAGTTCCTATACTTTTTGTATAATTTGGTCATGCTGCAAATTTTTTTGGTCATGCTGCTTTTTGTAGTTGCTCCATATTTAGTTCTTTGACAGCCTCACCTGCTAGAAAAGTCTATTCAAATCGGCTAAATATAATGAACTAAATTAATAGCCATGAAATGTTGTCACTCATACTAATGGCAAATACCCTCTTTCAGTTGGTGGTTCAACACTGATGTCTCTCTAGGCTTGAGGGAGAGCTCACAAGTAAATTACACGAATGTCCTGGAGCAATTGGGAATACACTTTTATTTAGTCTACCTGACCAGGGACATCTTTGAACTATAGGTCACCTAACCCAAACTTTTCACTCTTGTTAGGTTGTCCTTTTCTCTTGTTTTAACCCGAAAGGGCTGAAATATCAACATTTCAGGTATTCTGTTTGGATAATGTGCAAAACTTGTGGCTTCACTAATAAAAAAAATTAACAAATGTATTTTTCTTAATGTGGTTAAACTATTTAAAGATTTGTATGCAAAATATTTCTGCTCAATTTATGGTCAATGAAACTCTGAAATTTTTTAATTTGATAAAACACAACTATGGGTTAAAGGTATTTGCTTTGGGCATCTTTTGATATTTTTAGAATCTAGCTCCATTGCCGTTAGAAATGGTGTCTCCCAGTACTGCAAAGTGCTTCCACAAGTTTAAAAAAAAATGGGCAGAAAAGGAACTGCCAACTAAATCTATTTAACATGGGTAGAAAGTTTCCATGGAAGCTCTTGGCTGCTGGTTCCCAACACAGCTCCACTGTTGGCCTGTGACCTTGCGTTTAACTTTTTTTTGACTTTTGGTGACTTTCACAAAAGAGAAATTAACTGGTTAATACAATAAACAAGACATTTCATGGTACCATTTTGAACTGTTGGTGGATATTGCATTAAATCCATATGCTTGAAACTTTTCAATAGTGCATCAATAATTTATGGGTTTACATTCCATCAACGAAACAATGGAATGTAATAAATAATTCAAGCAATTTGTGGGACTTGGCTGCTTTTACATTATTACTCATTTTGGGGGTTATTTCAGTCTCTCCAACCTGCAGGTCGTGCGAAGAATCATGTGAATGGGAATATTCTATAAATGTCTTTATCATCTTTCGTCTCAACACATCTGATGCAGCCGCTGTTGAAGCGTTTGAGTCCTTTGAGACCCCCTTTGATAAAAGGGGTTCTCAAATGTTGACCCTCAGTCACCTATTGCATCACTTCCTTTAGGGCTTCGGCCTCCTAATTGATCATCATAGTATAATTGAATGCCCTCTTTCATATATATTTCATATATACAATGCATTCACTCCCATTCAGAATGCATTGGTTTACATTTCGTTCTGTGTAACACGCATAAAGTCGGACTATCGTGCTCTGGAACACGCTTCAATAGATTAACGTTCGTGCGCAGGAGCACGCAATCGCGTGATACCGGGTTGGAGGATATGCAGGGCTACACGACGTGACCCCAAAGAGGAGACCTCACAAGTAAGAGACACTGTTTAGGCCTAGGTTTCTTGTGCATACAGCACCACTGTACTCAATGAACAATACGAGCTACAGGTATAAATGCTTGTAAATCCAAACATAATATGAGCGCCCCACATGTACAACATTGGCAGAAGTCTAGCCGGTGTGGATTCTTGCAACCTAGAATAACTATATTGGACTCTGCACCAGAGGGGCAAACCAACAGCATCAGAGCGGGGAAGTAAACCATTTCAGTACAGCTGGGATTGGGGTAGTTTAGAAGAAATGCCATCCCTGCATACAAACCATGTTGATGAGGTTAAAAATGAACTATCCCTTTATGTAAGCTGTTTTATCTTGAGTGGTATGGAAACCCATGGTACTCCCAACCAATTTGAAATGCGCTTAAAATGTTTGAAGTGTGAAGAAGGCATGGGAATCCACGTTTATTTTCTGCATGCATGGCATTTCCGGTCTGCGAGAGGCCATGAGGTGGGCATACTGTAAAAAAGCAGATTTAGCCTTCACAAATGTGTGAACTGTACCTTTAAGAGGTGTAATATCCCCTGTTGCCATGTGCTTTTTAAATTATAGTCTCATTCGCTTATAGAAGATTTCTGGTCTGTGGATGTGGTAGGCCTAATAAATGGGGCAACCTCGCCGTAGGTCAAGAATAGCCCTGCTGGTTCCAGCAAGGCGCATCCGTTTTATGCAAAAGGCGTGTCGCTGACTTTGCATTCCAACAGAGTTTGTGGTTTTCCTTTCTCGCACACCTGACCAATTTACCTTGTGTGTGCACGAACATGCTTAGCGTGCTCTCTGTCAGTAGCCTTTTTTTTTACTCTTTTTTTAAACAACCCTACCGAGTTGAGAGCACACCCAGCTGAGACCACACACACAAAACAACTGGAGCTTGCTGAGGTTGCACTGCGAACATACTGTTAACGCAGGACATTTCGTTACAATATAAAGCGGTCAAGCCGAATTGACAGAAAATTACAAAATGACTTGCTTTGCTTTTTACAAACATGTTTGCTTTTATTTTTTTATTGGAATACATAATTCTGCTGTACATATAGCCTGTTGGCAGAGATTGAGAGATCCACATGCAGTGTGTCAGCCATGGTTAGGTTAAAACATGCACAATGTATTTATTCTAAAACAAAAAAACAGCATCACCCACCCTGACCCTCAGTCTGTCATGAATACCAAATCTTAAAGCCCTTCCTATTTGATCTTAATACATACAGGTCCATCTTTCTGTATGTCTACATCCCTCTCAAACAACATCTTTGTAATGCATGTTGCAATTTAAAAAATAAAGCATAAGTGTGTGTTTTTTTTTCCATCTCAGAGAGAGGGTATCCAGTTTTAGCCGAGGATAATTGTGTAAGTTATTTTGTTTGCATGTGTGTGCTAAGTGGGAGTGTAAGTGTGTGTGTTGTATCATGTCTGAAGGCCTTCAACACATCTTTCTTTGGCAGAGCTTACTAACGCACTGTTTACACACAATGTTATAACAAAAACCCTGATTATTATATCTCATGTGTGTGGAAATGAAGGAAGCAAAGGAAACAGCACATGGTAAACAACTCAACCCTGCTTAGCTCTGATAAAAAACTAAAAAACACACATCACCATCATTCTTCTATACCGTCACACAAATGTACCCACCCCCGCCGTTTCGCTCTCTTTCCCACACTATCCCGCTTGCTCACTCGCCTCTTGCTTGCATCAATCCCCTTATATCATAAACATGGGTGTTTGAGAAATGTTTTGCATTAAAACAATAGACAGGAAAATACAAGAAACAAGTACTCTCCAGGAGTGCAATAACAATGAAAAAAAAAAAAGGAAATGCATTATCTCACAAAAAAATATTCTTAAAATCAAAGAGGAAACATAGGAAATATATATTTTCGTAAATAAGGCCCACTTTACAAAATTACAAGGTTTTCCTTAAATAAAATCAATCCCATACATCTTCCAAAATAGGACATCTTTTGTTTAACAAAGAAAACAAAAAATCATACTGCTGAAAATAGTCTCTTTTAATTCAGTAATACTACACAAAGGAGACGGGCTAACTTTTAGAAAGAAAACACTGGCACTGCCTCCACCTGTAGACCAGAAATACTGTGGAATGATTTTGGCACAATGTTCGAGAAGGCTGAAGCATTAGCACAATTGTGTGCCATTCCTAAGAAAAGAGAATAGTTACGAAGATCCATTCCCAGAATCCATGCAATACCTTTTCCTGTCATACTAATGAAAATAAGTTATCTTGTCGCCTTATATGTTATCATTACTCTTCAAGAATTTAGCTTGGCCTGGATGCAAAATCATGATTACTTGCATACAGTACATTCAGCATAGGAACAGGAAGGTAAAATTTGGAGTACGCCTACCATTATGAAACAGAAAAGGTTGATAGGGGGAATTTGGGGGGGGTTACTTACTGAAGGTCCTAAAGTTAAGTGCTGGCTAAGTGTGGATTATGGCCCTACACAGCAACAATGACACCATTTGCAAGGCTTTACAATGGCAGCCTTTGAGGGCAACTTGCAGCTCAGAACCTTAAAGCCACTATTGCCCGCTCCCTCCCAGCTTGCTATGCACATTCTAGATGACTTGGTTGCAAACCAAAACCCAGACCGGATCAAAAACAATGGTTTGTAAAATATGTTTATCCATACGCTCCCAGACTTCCACAGGGTAAGGAGTTAACTACTTGATTGACCGGAAAGGAAAGTTTGTTCTCTCGCTCCCATTCATCATGACCCGCCTTACCTTCAAGATAAAACTCCTAATGAGCCCTATTGCCCGTGTTCATATCGATCGCTAAGCTGACACAAGTCTCACAACAAAGCACAAGTCGGCGACATTGTGAGCACAGTCTCCTACCAAATCACCCAGCTGCCTCTATAGATGGTTCCCCTGAGCCACGATCTCCTCTAAACCTGATGATCAATGCATTTAACCGTTGTAAAGTCCCGTCCGCTGCTATGAGAGAATGAGATGAAAAACGATGGGAAGTATGGATTCTAGTCAGGATGGAATATAGCTTAGTATTCAGGCTGGTTGACCCAGACTACAGCTTGATCTCAGTGAGACCTGGTCAAGTTAAGCCCAAGGGCACCCTCTTCACAGCGAGGTATCGCTGGTTTAAAGGTAGCGATAGATAGGACGGTTCAGTTCTTTGGACCTGGAGCACTGAACAGTGATGGTGCATAACCCTAACCCTAACACAACAGTGGAGGGGGTTCCGGCCTTTGTCTTCAAAAAAAAAAAATGACGACGCCATGCGTTCTTTAGAGGGGACCCCCTGCAACGCCTCCATAAAACCTGCGGCTTCCAACAGCTGGCTGGCCCCCCCACCTCCGCCTCTCGTTTAAGACTCTCCTCTGAGGTATGAGTGGGAGGATGAGTGGGGGACATTAACAAATACAATGTGAGGGAGACATGGTACAGGAGGGGTGGTGAGGATGTGGGGTTCATTTGGTGCCAGGAAGAGAGGGTTCTGAGGAGAGGCATGGCTAGGTCTGCTAAGCACCTATATGTACCACCGAAAGAACCAGAAACCCCATATCCAGACACGCTAACTCCCATTGGACCTCCAGGCTATCTCATTCCTCCGCCACGTGTGAAGAGGTTAGATGGGTTCCCCTTTGCGGACACTTGAACAACGTCCATTAATACAACACACTCATGGACAATCACCTCATGCATTTGAAACGGTCTGAACGAGACAGCGGATATCTTCCTGCACGTCGAATTTGCCTCAAGGGGACAACATCACTGTCAAGCCGTCTTCCTCTCCTTCAAAAGGAAAAGAAAAAAAAAACGAAAAACAAGGCAGAATTAGATGCAGCCTTGACCTCTGACCTTTCCTGAGAACCCGGGGGGAGCAGTCTGTCACTTTCTCTTGGAACAGCCCGCCCATCTCCCTGCCAACTGCTTTCAGAAAGCCTGTCTAAACTATTGTACTGTCCTCACTGAGAAGCAAACGTATTCCTCATGGAGAAGAGAGGAGACGGAAAGATAGAATGAGGGGAAGGAGGCATAAAGATGGACAGAGCAGTGGAAGTCTCGCTCATTCAGAAGTCCAGAACAGAAGGGGGCTCCGACACTATGGCTGTTCTCTCTCTGTACAAAACTCCAATATCACCCCGCCACCCAAGGCTATAAAGCAACTTTATTAAAACAAATCAAAAGTGAGGTGCAGTCTACAATCGTTTTAAGGGAATGTATTTTTTTGTTAAGTTTGGCTTAAAATACAATACTCTGGGATTTTCTTGGTGAAAAACATTCTCTACACTTGGGTCCAAAAAAACTGCTCAAATAATAAATAATAAAGGAGTATTAATTACAATATCACACCGTTCAAGCCTTATCAACATTCATGTCATACAATACAGCAAGTAGTGGAGTTCAACACAACTGATATAGCCCAGTATACTGGCTGAGAGTCCACCAGTTGAAACTCAAGGCACTAATCTGTTATAGAGGGAAGGAGGAGGAATCAGTGACATAACATGAGTAATTGGAGACGGAATATAAAATAGGTACATTGGGAAGTATAACTTAACTTGTTTGGTTTTCTCATAATTTGTAAAAAAAAACAAGGACTAATTACTAAAATGTAATCGCCGGGTCATGGTTGGTTGGATGGATTGGGTGGATTTTGTATTGATCGATGTGATCAATTGATTGATATGACTACCTCAAACTTTAAGGATCAGGTCAAGAAATGATGAAATGTGATTAAATAGGTCTGAACACAAAAGCGTAAAAAATAATAATAATAATAATCGACGACAGCAGAAATGCAGGATAAAAATCAGGCCTTTCCACTACTCTGGTGCCTCCCACCTAAGTTCACTATTGCTTTTGCTGTCCCACATAATGAAGTGGAAGTGGATGGTAGGTTAGGTAGGATAGCTGCTGATTTAGCCACTGCAAATTCATGCCATCAAGCAATAGTCATTACCAGATGCGTCTCAGAAGAATAATGTGGCCCTCCTTACCATACATGAGTTTCTGGTCAAGAGATGAACGTTTGTTCTGACTTCCTATTTACATTTTTATAAGTCTGAGATAAAAAAAAAAGAGCAGATAATGTTTTTACTTAAGAGACCAGTTGAACTTTGCTGGATTAATACAAACGTAAGCGCTCACATCTCAATAATATCTTCTACGTCGACCGTAAAATACTTTACACAAGGTTTCATACTACAATTGTTTCCATGGCACCCCCAAACGGTTACAAGGTCTCCAGCCGAATTGTAGCTAGAGAGAAATGAGTCTGTAGCCCACCAAGCAAAAATTAAAGTTGGATTCCGTAACAAAATAATACACCTCTATTAGATATAGATATATATAGATATATACACTTTTTTTTTAAGGAGCAATGTTAAGACGATTCGCACGGCGAACCCAGTCGCATCTCGAGGTGATCTCACAAGGGGGGGGGGGGGGGGGGGGGGGGGGGGGGGGGGGGGGTCCAAGATGGACTCCTCCTGAGGGTGCGATGATGCACGGCTGAACGGGTCCTTTCACAGCACAGACTGGTGTTGTTACGCGGATTAAGGTCAGCCTTTCCAGGCTAGGTTTGCTGCTGGTACACCTGGTTCCAACAGTCACTTCCGGAAAGATTTGTCTGCGTTCTTTTGAATCGTATTGCAGTAAGGAAGCACAGCCCGCAACCGAACGTGAATCAAGCACCATGGGTCGCAAAGTGATTAATGAAGTCCACCCCCTCAGAAGAGAAAATACACACTGCATTCCGCTGAAGAGCAACAGAAGTGTTCCAATTTGAGGAAGGGAAAGGAATGGCCAAACAACAGGAAACAAATTACCGAAAAGTATTCAAAATAGCTTGTTAAAACGAAATGGAGCACACGTAATGTTAAGATGACGGCCTAATGAAGAATCTGCCTTCTGGTCCTTTACTATGAGGCCAAATGGGCCCTTTTTGTAAAAGGGAGCCAGTGCATTCCCAGACACACTCCTACATACTGCTCCTAATTTAGGAACATACTCCACTTCCGGAACATGCAGACATTCTCCATAAATAGTCCCCGACCATATATGCAGCATTAGGTCATACACATACACACACACAGGGGTTTACATATGGGTTTAAGATATGCCGCTATGGTAAGACACTGGAAGTAGCATGTGTTTTTACATCTGTTTCTGCCATGCTGTTCGTGAATGCATGTGTGCTAGCGTGTTATACTTTAATAACGAAAAAGTGTCATAATATTGCGGTACAAGGTTCTTCCCAGCGTTAACGTGAGTAACTCGCTCCCTGGTGTCTTTGGTCCCATCCGGGGTAAGGAATCTGTTCTTTCAGTAATGAATCCTACGGCTGCACACTGTAGTGGGATTCATGGATTTCTTCCCCTCCAAATAACATGAGCTGCTTGCGACAGACAGACAGACAGACAGACAGACAGACAGACAGACAGACAGACAGACAGACAGACAGACAGACAGACAGACAGACAGACAGACAGACAGAGGAGAGGGGGGCACATGATGACACACTTCCGAAACGCTATAAAAATCCATCAAGGTCACTGGCCGCTGGTTTCCCCCCCCCCCCCCCCCCCCCCCTTTCAAAGTCCCCCTTCTTCCTCTCAACCCCCTCACCATCATCATCATCATCAGCCCCCCGGGCGTAGCCACAGCCTCTCCTTTGTCAGATCGCAGCAGCAGTTAGCAGTAGCGGCGGCGGCGGCGGCGGCGGCGGTGGTGGTGGCGGTTATACATGTAATACATCCAACAGAGGGAAGCGGGAGACGGACACATAGGCTGGTTGAAGGCTAGGCTAGGCTAGGCTATGCCCCCGGCCCCCCTCCGACACCCCTCCTCCCTCATGTCAGCCCCACATCACTCCCACGGAAACACACTCCGCACACAGCCACTGACCCCACCGTGTGCCGTGACGTCCCCCACGGGAGTCACAGAGGTTTCCGGAAGGGGAAAGGAAGAGGGTGGTGGTGGTGGTGGTGGGGGTGGGGGTGGGGGGTTAAGTTGGGGAGTGGGCGGGGCGGGGGTGATTCTGGTAGCGACTGAGTACATGCGTCGATCCGGGGTCAGGGGTCAGCGTCGGCAGTCTCTGGTCCTATGAAGGATCCGACGGCCCTCGCTGTAGCTGCTCTGTGGGTTTCAGTTCTATATTCCTTGCAGCAGGAGCAGCAGATGCGGTGAGTGCAGGCCTGTCATGGTGGTGGTGGTGGTGGTGGTGGTGGTGGTGGGGGGGGGTGGTGGAGGAGGGGGCAGCCAGGAGGGTTTGTTGGGGACCCCCCGGGGGCCTTCCTGGAGCAGTTGAGATTGAGTGCTGCATGGAAAAGATGAGAAAAGGAACACAAGGACGGTACGGTTTGAAAGTGTCCTCACAAATCTTCGTCATGCATCGCAATGTCGAGGTACAAAAAGGCATTGATTTTTTTGGTGGAGATTTATTTAGGAAACGGATTAACCCGGGGCCAAGTGTGTAGCTAATGGGAACTTCAGCAGAGCATGTGCGTTCTGTCACCACCTTGCTGGACGTACTTAAGCGAGTGTCGACATGTTATATCTAGAAAAAGGTATGAGGGATTTCACTTAATTACCAAAGAACTCCTTAAAATAACTTTTCTTTAATTAGAGATCTGAGGGGATGTTAGTTTGCTGATGAAGCTGTGCTTAAGAACCCCCCCCCTCCCACACTCACACACACACACACACACACACACACACACACACACACACACACACACACACACACACACACACACACACACACACACACACACACACACACACACACACACACACACACACACACACACACACACACACACACACAAAGTAACAAAGAACTGATGAACTGACATTATTTTTTTTTTGGGATTCCCAGAATGAGAGACGGAAACAGGAAGGAAGACCGAAAGAGAGCACGACAGAGAGGAAGTCCTCCTACCGAGTCTCCCCGGTGGGAACGTCCGATCCAGCGCCGCTGCTCTAGTGGCGGTCCGCCGGCCGCTCCCGGCCCCAGGGACGGCTCCCCGGCCCGCTCCTCCCCTCCCCCTGGTCCAATGACCCCTGACCCCTGCTGGACCACGGCTCCCTGGGGGAGACCCCCGCCGTCTTGTGGCCCCGGTCGTAGGAGGTGCCCAGGCGGGGGGAGTCAGCGCTGGGGGGCGCGGGGCGTCTCCAGGAGGCCGGGCTGTGCCGGGGGTCCGGGACGGGGTCTGGGCGCTCTGCGGGCTGGAGTAGAGAATATAAATGAGGTCTCAGTGGGAGTGTACGCGTGTGTGTGTGTGTTATGGTGTCTGCAGGCCTTCAACACATCTTTCTTTGGCAGAGCTTAGTGACGCAAATTGTACACACTTGGGCAGTGTGTGATTAATCAAATTTTGATTGCGATTTCGATCTGAACATTTTCTATTTGAACGGTTTCTTAAGGGGGAATTGGAAAGTTCTCAGTTACAAAGTGTTTTTTTTGGAGAGAAATGCTGAAAAAATGGAATCATGTTTTCATCTCAAAAATAATTGTTTGAATAAGCTTGATTTCAATATTAACCAAAATAATCGTGATTATGATTTTTTCCATAATCAAGCAGCCCTAATACACACAATGTTATAACAAAAACCCTGATAATTATTATATCTCATGTGTGTGGAAATTAACGAGGCAAAGGAAAACACCACATGGCATCAACTCAGGCTGGGGTACGTGTGCTCAGCAGTCTAGAGTAGAGAATATGAATGAGGTCTTGATGATGCACAAGAGGGTTTCACACGATGCCACGCACATTCAGAGACGCCATCTCAGTACTTTTTCCCCCATTGCAAAGAGAATAACAACAAGTGGTTGCTTGGTTCTCCTCAAATGTTTGGTAATGAAGTACAAGATGGTGCTCTAAAATATATTGTACCAAACGGTATCAGTAATATGGGGCTCACACGTCGCCGAGTTTGAAAGCGAAAAGTGTTTCACATTACTTTTCTGTTGTTTAACATAAGAGCAATTTGCCCTGTTAGCACAGGGCTTTGTTTGATCCAGCCGTCTATTATTTGGATATTAGAAACATGCTGTTCATGTGAACTGGTGTGTGACAAAAGAAGATCAATGCCATGTGGATCTTTGCCAGAGGGAAATTTCCCCAACTCCGAAAAAACCCAAACATACCCCAAGCTGAGAGACATATAATTTGGTAGGTCGTCAAAGTTGCAAAACAAAATTCCCCAAGCAACTAGCGTAGGGAGGGAAGGCTACATCAGTGCGTCCCCTCGAATAACCTCAATGACCCCACGAGTGCTCGGGGAAGGGAGAGTTCGATGACGAAGCAGTTCTTAAAAACACACAGAAGCAGCACTCTCCACTCCTGTAATTTCAGCTTCTTAAAAAGCACCATAATTAGTGACAGTTGGTGGGTAGGACTTGGCTTCTGATGTCGGCTTAAGAACGCATTCTTGCTAATTGCCTTTAATGGAGCACTGCTGGACGGCCTGACTCGATCTCGCAGGGCAACGGACAGGAAATCCAGTCAGCACGGTTATGGTGCCAAGTGGGTGTGGTCGATTGTGTCTCTTCCTGCTTCAGGGGAGGAAATGGCACGGGAGATTTGTCCTTGTACGGTAAGCTACCACGACCGCGGGCTGTATTTGGTCTGTGGACTTAGGCAGGCAGGACTTTAATGCTGAGGTTGATGCTATAGCGATGCTGAGCCCGGCCAATCCGTTCCTTAGTGTCCGTTTGTGTACCGGCTAGCATATTGTTGTTCTAGAACAAGTGGTTTAGAATCTGTGTTGTAATGTTATGCAATGTAATGCAGAGGATTTTTCTCAGGACGTTCAAAGTGATAAATCATGCCTTTAAAACACATTTCATTGGCATTCTTCACTTCTCTTTCAGAGCCTTTCACACGGCCAGGCAGAAATGACTCAATGTCCATCCATCACACACACTACCATTGCTCGCAGGTCACTTGTGTGAGTCGCTTGCTGCTCCAAACCACCTTCTAGACACCCTCCGACTGCCATGCCTGTTCCGGCTGTTATTTCACCTTGTTACTTTCTTCCTTGCACTTCCTACTCTGTCAGGGTTACGTCAGGCTAAACAGTAAAAACCAAACCACAACGTCAAGCCCGTAGCTTCACCTTGCTGCCGCCAGAGTTTTTTTTTCTCGACCAGACAGAGAGAAAAAAAAAAGAAAGAAAAAGAGAAGAGGATGTTTTGGGTTCCCGTGCGTCGTCCGGACCGGCTCCGCGGGTCTGGGCCAAACATAAGTTCACAGCCCATTCATGTTGAGCTTGAGGTTTTTTTCCGACAGCAGCGCAGGGAAGGAAACACTACAATGCTGTTCTGTACAACGCCGGGAGGTGAGAAGAGACCGCTACATAAAGCACGTCGCCAGACCTGCCAGCGATATTCACAATGGACTTTGTGTGGCTTTTGGACAATATCCTTCATGCCCCGACATGGTCTGTGATACCGTGGGGTTTGGGGGGGAACCATTACCTTTCAGTTTATATTAAAGTGTGCTTCACTACCCCATAAAGGCTCAATGGAATAACATTAAAAATCTGTTATTCAGCAATCAATCAAAATGATCTGGTATAACAGATACCAGATCATTATTGCATTAGGAACAATAAGCTTTAATTTTATCTTGAGCGGCTTTATGGTTCTCGAAGGAATTGGGTGTTGTTGTCTCCTAAATTACTATTGACTGATAGGGGGCCTTAAGGGGGAACTTGATTTCAGGCTAGCCTGATGTTATTGCTTGCATTCCCTGGGCTGTATTCACCAACTTTTGTAAAAAAAAAAATATATATATATAAATTTTAAGAAAGATTGAATATTTTGGACTCTCTGGACTGGATGAATAGCTTGTTTTAAAACACAGAAATTGACAGGGTGTATTGACAGGGACAAAGATCAGTGATGACAGGCCATTCTGAATCAATCAAATCAAATAATGCTCACTTGTACGTCAAGGATCAATCAAAGCCTGACCAATGTCAATCGAGAAGAACGGGTATAATGGTCAGTTTACGTGGCCGATTGCATTTGGCTACATTTCTCTCTCATCAACCCCCTTACCTCGGTTTAATAACGAAAAATCAGTGCTCGCAACCTTTGCCCTGCCATAATCACATTGTTATTTCCACACGCCTCCGTAACCAAAAACAAAGCCTAATAACAGTTACTCTTACTTATGTAAGACGTTGCGATTCAAGCCACTGAAATATATTAAAATCGCAAAACCACCAGATTTCAGAACCGGGTTCCAAGATGAGGTTTGGAGGAAGAAACTTTTTTTTTTTAAAGCAACGATTTCTGTAGTGGAACTCTTTTCACTGAAGCGTACTTTGATTATTATGTCTGTTCGATGGAGCGGCTAGTTCCCCAAGTCTCTGAGGTTTGTGGAGGAACAGTATTTTTCAGCTGCACCACAGCGGCGATGTTCCCGGTAATCAAGCCTGGAGACCCCCGGATGTCAGCGAGGGCCAACGACAGATAGACAGAGTGGAAGTGAAGGAGTAGTGAAGTCGGGGCACCAGTTCATCTGCTAACAGATGGTAGAGCTCTTGAAGACTGGAACCTGGGCCGCGGGCCAAGTGATGATTTCGTAAAACCCCCATAGTCTATCGTTATTTAGAAGCACCAGGGGAGAGGGGGTGGTGAAGGATGGACGAGATGGAGGGGGATAGATGGGACAGTCAGGCCTACGTCTGTGAGCGGATCTTCACGTGCTTGAGTTTAGGCTTCTCTGCATCTATTAGGTAAAATATCAGGTATCCATTTAATTACGATGACAACAGTATAACTAGCTGAACTAGTAAAATGAGACTGATCAAACCTAACAATATGATAAATATAACCATATATAGGTAGTTTTATACTTTATTTACCCCCTTGGGGATAATTCAGGTGTCCAGCAGCTCACAAAGGCAACTATAGATTAGCGACAATACACAATTACTCAATAGAAAAGAAAGCAAGACGGATTCACAGCCTTACAGTCAGTCCTGCATACATGGTGGAACAATACAGTTACTCTCTTGTTGTAAATTGCAATTTACAACAAGGTCAATTCCTTTGGCTGTAGTTCTCAGACTTGGAAACTACAGCTTTTCCAAAACTCCTTGTAAGGGCTTTGAAAGCACGGGGTGTGCACCAAACATTAACATGACCACAGTCCTGTACTTGACCCGTCCAGAACAAAAAATCCCTGCTCTTCCATCAGAGCGGCAATGACAAACTGAATGTTGGCAGGACGGGCTGGGAGAGACCCGGCGAAGGCTAATGAAAGTAAAATGAAAGAAAGACAATCCGAAGGTCGAAGGTCGAAAATCACAAGGTAAAGTTACAGACCCCCAGTGGTTTGAAGGTCAACATTCTGTGGCAATAACGTGAGTGTTTGTGTGCATGCGTAGCTAAAGTGAGGGGGGGGGGGGGGGGGGGGGCAGGGATTAAGCCTTGCTTTAGATATGAGGCCCAAGCTCTAGACCAAGGGCCAGTATCCCGGTATCCATCGTTTGATTTGATGCCTGATTGTCATAACCACGTTGATTTCTTGAGTGTGCCGAATGTTGCAACCTCATTAAATGTCACTTAATAGCATAGAGCATTCACATTTAGGCCATTTAGCAGACGCTTTTATCCAAAAAAACTTACAATAAGTACATTTGTCATAAGAAAGTGAACAAATATATCGCTGTCGGAACAGTAAGGGTGTTCTTAGAACCAAGTGCAAAGCACTAACAATCGCTAGGTTAACCCATTCCCTGTACACAGCGATAGCTAGGATAAGAAGCTACATCACTAGGTACTATAACTAAACACAGCATACAATAAGTGCCTACATTAAGTGCCAGGACGTACAACATACAGCAAGTAGGAGGATGGGTGGGACAGGGGGGCTATGCAGAGCCTAGGTGAACTCTGAAAAGGTGAGACCATCAGTGATGTAGGACAGGGGGGGGGTGGGGGAGTACCAGAGCCAGTCAGCTAGTGGCTGACCATGCAGCCCTACATGGCTTTGTTGTAGAAAACAGCTGATCCCAATAACGCCGCCTCTTGCCTACACATTGTGATCTCTCTGTGCCTTTAAATGACTATATCACAACAGGCGCTGCTTTGAAAAAAAATGCCAGGACACCGCAAGCATGACCGCGCACAGGGAAAGAAACAACAGGGCAGAGCTTTGGTTTGGGTTAGCAGTCTGGCTAGTGGCTGGGTGAAAGGAGGGCATTTTGTGTTTTTGTTCTAAATTGTACCAATTAATGTTTTACCTCAAGAAGTCTTCTCACAAGACTACAGTGACGGATGTCTGGGGCCGACGAAATATCAACCTAACACTAGAAAGAACAGGCTGTGTACATACCGGTCATAGTCTGCCTCACCTTCAATGTCTAATCAGGCATTGCATAGCAACTACAATTATTATATAATGAAAATAATCATTGTCATATCCCTTGGCCCTGAAATCTTCTTCTTGTAGTCATTGGAGAAGGTCGCTAATGTCAATCCCTAACCACACATTTAATGTGATGAACATGAGATAAAAACATATGAAACAATCTTTCCAGTCAATGCTGAGTACGACAGAGTCCATGCTTATATATGCTTATATTATATTCTACTGATCCAAACAATTTAGGCACGGTCCACCATGAATAAGCCGCCCACTGGGCTAATGTGCCTTTGTTTGACAAACTTAATACTAGGAGACATCGAAGATAGTGGTGTTGCCAATTCCCAACTCATGTCTTTCTTAACCTCTTTCCCCCCACGGGAAAAATACAAACTCAATTGAATAAAAGAAACACATACATAACACCAAGTTGAAAAAGAAAAAATGCAACGAAGCCAAAGTTAGATGGAGCACAATGTCCATCTGAGTGTGTGTGTGTGTGTGTGTGTGTGTGTGTGTGTGTGTGTGTGTGTGTGTGTGTGTGTGTGTGTGTGTGTGTGTGTGGAAAAGCAACGCAGCCTGGCTCTGGACCTAGACGACTAATGGGCTGGCATTCTAAAATACAAGAGAGCTATTTTCTTCTCTTTGAGGTTTCCCTAACCTTTTCTCCCTGTTAAGGTCTTTTTCATTTCCAGCCTCCCACATATTTTCTTCTCTCTCTCTCTTTTTTTTTTTTTTTTTCCTTCCGAGTCCCACCCTGTCTCTCTCTTTGTGCTTAGCAGGGCAGCGGGAGAGGAACTTACAGAACTGCTGTGCTAAGCTGCAAGTCTCAGGGTCTGGCGAGCAGGGGGAAAGAAACACAAGCTGGGGCCAAGCCCCGGCAAAGTGGACACACCAGTAGCGAAAACACTGTGACTGTGCTCTTTCCAGACTCCACTAATCTTCCCATGCTCAATTGTTGGCAGATTGGGAATGATAATTCCTTCAATTATGGAGATATTTCTGCCTCTTTATTTTTCTTTTTTTTCTCTTTCCTGTACTCAAAATGTACAGCTTCCAGCTCCTGATGACTGCTTTGGCTAATTCCTTTTCGAGTGCAGGCCTTTTAAATAACCATTCATCAGTACGTTGCTAAACACTGCTCTTTGTTCTAATGCAGAGCCAGACATGTTCATTAACCCATCACTCAAAGAGGCAGACACTGCGCTGATTACAGAACGATTCTTCCATGGAAGCAGGGATCAGTCTGTTAAGCTTTGGTTTGATTAAAAAAAAACGACGTACTTAACTGCCCAAGCACCACATGGGATAGTCCCAACATAGGAGGAGGTTCATCAATTTGTTCAGGAAGTGACTGAATGCTGCGAAGCATATGCTCAGACAGCAGCAAACACTGTATTTAAACATGATGTACCCATGTGCGCATTTAGCAGAAAGGATTTGTGTGAGAACATAGATAACCTTCAACATCAGACTCATCAGTGTAACCATTTCCCCCTCGCCAGGGCATATAGAGAGACAAGATAAAGCTCAGCTGTGTATTTGACAGAAGTGTTCAATGTGACTTTGATCAAGCAAAATCCAATGTTCACTATTTACATGCATTAATGTGATTAAGGCCCAATCCAATTTCTACCCCTTATCCCTTCAAAACAAGGGGGAGGGGTAAGGGGTAGAAATGGGATTGGGCCTAAAGCTCCACAATCCTCCCGCTCAGTTGTGGTCCACCTACCGCGGGTTGTGAGAACGACCGGCCCCATGTCTGGGAGCTGAGGGGCTCGTGAGCGATGGCTCTGCCCAGCCCGGCCACCTCTGAGGAGGGGGACGTGGAGCTCTTGAGCCGGCGGGCGCCAGGATCCTGGACCTCTCTGGTGCCGGGGGCATGGTTAATCTTTCGCATATACAGCTGTGAAATAGTTCATAAGTGTTGTTACCATAAATTGACTAGTTCAAAATGTGTAGCATTTTCCGCTGTTTTTATACAATTTATGGTGCATTAATAGGGCTGTGCAATTAATCTAATTTTGATCGCGATTTCTGTTTTTTGGATCAAACAATCTTTATTTTTTTCAGGTGTTGATGTTTTATATAAATCGCAGAACAGCTAGATACATACTTGTACATTCTTTTCGTTTTATTATTTTCATTTTTTGTAATTTTCTAAAAGGGGAAATGTCGAAGTTCTCAGTTACAAAGGTTTTTCTTGGGAGGGAAATGCTGAATAAAGGCGTCGTGTTTTAAAACTCAAATATGCCGTGTCTCACATCAGCGGGTGACGCCTTGGCTCCCTTGAGCGCCGTCCCGCCAGCGCCGGCGCCCATCCTGCCGTTCCCCGTCTCCTCTGCGTCCAGGACGCTGTTGGCCCTGTAGGCCTTGCACGTAGCCACCTCCTCGTCCCAGCCTCCTCCGAAATCACCGGGCCCCAGGGGACTGGTCTTCCCCCGAACGCAGGGGTCAGTGGACGCAGGGCTGGGGCTGACGCCTAGCCGGTTCCTCGAGGTACTCCTCACCGTCACGTGCCTCAGGTCCTGCAGGTTGTCCTCCTGCAGGGGCAGGCCGTACGTCTGGCTCCTCCAGCTGCTGAGCGGGGCGGTGGCGGCGGCGGGGGTTCTGCCCTCGAAGCCCGACTCGGGGTCGTAGCTGAAGTCCACCGGGGTGGAGGTGGTGGTGCTTGGGCCTTCCGGGGACAGGAGGCTGAAGGCGCTGCGGTTGGAGAGGAGACGGCTCGTGGAGATGGTCTCCAGCCTGGAGGTGGTGTCTATCCTGGGGGTGTTGTCCAGCCTGGAGGTGGTGTCCAGCCTCGAGGTGGTGTTCAGCCTGGAGGTGGTGTCCAGCCTGGAGGTGTCGTAGAGGCCGGACCTGGAAGGGAGCAGGTCTTCTGGGGCGTGGTCGTCGTAGTCCGGGCAGGTGCGTAGCGGGATGTCACTCTTGGGGATGGAGATTTCGTACGGTATGGAGATGCTGCCGCGGTGCTCCATGCTGGGGCCTGATAGTGATTCAAATAAACAGGATCTTTAATCAAGCTTTTAATAATGATATTACTAATTTACAAGAAATCTGTTTTAAGTCCAATTTCGGTTTAAAGACTAATTCGTTTTTTTTTTATAATCATTTGCAATACTCACTGTTCAAGGTCCAGAGTTGAATGCACAGTTGAGAGAATACGTTGTGACGTACCTATGAGGATGTTACTGGTCGAGGTGTGTCGCTCCCTGCCCGACATGGGCTCGCTGGACACGCTGCTGCTGCGACTGCTGGTCCTGGAGGAGCCGGGGTCGTTGGGGTAGATGGTGATGCTGCTGGTCATCTTACCGGCGGCGGTGATCGCCACAGGCTTGGTCGAGATCTTGGGTTTGCCGTTGGTGGCCGACGCCTCTGACATCATCACCTCCTTCCGGTCGCTCTCGACGATGGCCGGCTTGATGACGGCCTTGGACCTCAGCGCCTCCCGCGGGCTGCACGTCCGGCGGAGGTCGATGCCCGACGGGGTGGGGTCGGCCGGGGGCCCTCGGCTGTGGAGCTCCTCGTCGAAGGAGCTCCTGGGGGAGGAGCCCTCCGAGGGGGGGTCGCGGACGCCAGAGTACCGGGGGTACCTGGGGGTGGCGGTCCTGGCGCTCCCCGTGGTCACGGTGGACGCCTCGGACCCCCGGTCGGGGTCCGACCGCCTAGACCCGGTGGACTCCGTCTCGGAGGCGGAGGAGGAGTGACCCCCTTCTGAACCCTGGTCGCCGGGCAACAGTGGCGTGACGTGGGACCTGTAAGCGGTGTAGGATCCGTTGGCCTTCGACGCCAAGAGGGGGACAGTGACGGACTCCTTGACCGCGTCCAGGTCCAGATCGGACGCAAAGATAGAGTCCTTGTCCTGGGAGGAGACGCTGTTGGCTTTGCCGTCAGAGTGGTTGGACTCGCTGTCGCTGCCGCTGTACACCTTGGACCGCGTCTCCAGTTTGCTCTTCTTGCTCTCTACCTCGGTCTCCTTTTTGCCGCTCTTCCAGTGCTTCTGATCATTCGCCGCTGGGGGGTAGCGGCTTAAGACCGAAGGCTTCTTGCCTTCACCGGAGGACGTGCTTCCGGAGGCGCCGCGTGAAGCCCCTTCTCTTGCCCTCTCAGCCATTGCTCTTCCGGTCTCTCTCACGCCGTTATCAGAGGTGGTGGTCGTCGGGGTCTTTGGCGTCCTCCTGGTTTTGTGCGCGGGACTGACGGCTCTCCTTCCAGCATTGGTCGAGCTCTCGTCCGGATGGCTCGGCTCTCTGCTGCGCAGCCGGGTCTCCCTCCTGTGCTGAGGAGACAGCTCCCGGTTCTTGGCTTTAGGGGAGCCGGGCTCCGAGGGGGCTGCGGCGCTCCTGTACTTGGGCTTCTCGACCCTGAAGCCCCCCTTGACGTTGATCTCCTCGTTCTCAGCCTTGCCGTTCTCGTGGACTTTGGCAGGGGTTTTGGGGCACGGGTTGGGGTTCCTGTTGCCGTGGCTACTGCCATTATTATCCGTGTCCCCGTTAGCGCAGAGCTGCGTCTGGAGCTGTTCCACCTGCTCGCCCAGTTGTCGCGCTCTGGTGCACTCCACCTGGAACCTCTCCTGGAGCTCTCCGTTCTTGGACTCTGAGTTCTTAAGGTCCGCCTCGACGATCTCCAGTTGTTTGAGGCGGTTCTTTAACCTCTCCACCTCCTGGCTCAGCTCTTTCACCTTGTTGTCCTCCTCCCTCTGACCTTCTAGGCCGCTGTTCTTCTCGTTCCGTAGGCCGACGTTGTCCTCTGAGGACTTCAGGTAGTCCAGGCTTCGTTTGCGTTGGTTCAGCCGGCTGTTGAAGAGGCCCCCGGAGAGTTCGTCCTCGATGCACGACTTCCTGAAGTCCCCGAGTCCGGGGTCTCCCGCTTTCCTCTGATGTTCCACTTTTTCCGTCAGCTTCAGAATGGTCTTCTCGTTGTCCCTCTGGCTCTCCAGTAGCCTCTTGCGCTCGCTCACAAAAGTCTGGGTGAAGCCTTTGAGTTTGTCCAACTCGGCAGCCAAGGCCTGCTCCGCCTTGTCCAGCCTGACCTCAGACGCCTCCATCTCCTTCAAACGGGCCTTGAGGGTGTCCAACTCAGACGAGAGCTTCTTGGTGAGGTTCTTCTCCTCGTTGAGGCTGAGACAAAGCTGGCTACAGTCTGACTTGCTTTTTCCGAACGCTTCCTCCAGCTTCTCCAGTTCGGCCATCCGCCTCTGCAGACGTTCGATCTCAGCCTTCAGCTGCTGGGTGAGGCTCTCCTCCTCCTCCAGTTTCTCCCGGACTGTGCGGCAGAGGTCCTCGCACTTGCGGACCTCCTCGTCCTTCCCTTGGATCTTCAGGAGCCTCTTTCTCAGAGCCTCCGCATCGTCCAGCAGTGAGGAGTTGCTGCCTTCCGCCTGTATGATCTTGTCCTATGGTAAAGGGGGAGCGATTATTTGATTTTAAATGCGTAGCATCATAACTATCCACAAAGGTCTTTATAAACATCAATCTCCATTTCTGGAAGAGGAGATACACATACACACTTATAGATTTGCACATCGACTGGCCAGAATGCATAGGTGAATGCATAGAATGCATAGGTGTTTGAAAACATATGTTTTCAAACTTTTAGGAAAAAAATTACATTATCTAAAACAATATCAAGTCAGTTGTTCTCGGGGTGTGGCCCAAACTGGACTGAATTTATATAGAGCTTCTATCCAAAGGCAACCTGCCGGTTACCAGTCAACCCGCTCTACCTCCTGAGCTACTGCCGCCCACCAGACATCAAAGAACTAACCTGCAGCTCGACCAGCTCGTCCTCGGACTTCTGCAGCTTGTTGGTGGCCTCCTCCAACTCGTCCAGCCGTCGCCCGAGGCTCTGCAGCTTATGCCGCAGGTGGCGGTTCGTCATGTCCTTGTGCTCGGACATGGTGGGTACAGAGGTGTCGATGCGCGGTCTTGATTTCTGATCAAAAGTTATTTGACAAGGTTTTGGAAAGCCAACATTTGTGTTGGTAGTAGCAGCAACAATCCCTGGTGTCCTGGTTAGTACTCCACTCGAGTCCAGAAGAATGGATGAAGGAAGGGAGATGTTGGTTCTTCACAATGGGGGGCCTTTCTGTCTTTTTGTTGTCTTCTTGTAGCGTCAAGGGACAACAGTCGGGTTTTGAGTAGGGGAAACCATCATCTGCAGGAAGAAGAGAAGAACAACCGGTCAGTAAGTCGTGTCAAACTCACTCTAGAGCAGGAGTGAGAACAAGATAGCACGAAAGAATGATGAGGAGAGGAAGAGAGAGAAAGAAAAAGAGACAGAGGAAGAGAGAGAGAGAGAGAGCATTCAACAGATGGTGTCACAGTTATGCTTGATTACCATGACACAAGCAATTAGCGTGGGTTAAGAGATGGCAAGATTGACACAAATACTGTACAAACTTAAAGGAACATACACACTCGCCCTCACTCACTATCTCTCATACAAGGCAAGTAAGAATAAAGTACTGTACAACCGGAAGCAAGTCAACAGCAAATGATGTTACCAAATAAATAAAAATCAACAAGACTGCGATTGTCATCCCCATTAACTGGGGTCAACTATGTCTCAAACAATGGTCAAGTCAAAAAAAAGGCCCTATTCTCCAAAGCATAGGCTCACACTTAGAATCAGATGCACAATTCGGGCTTTAGAGCGAAGGCGAAGCCGGACAGAAGAGAGAAAACATGCAGCATTTAACACAGAGAGACGGCAGTTGGGTTGTTGAACCCAGGACATCTGATGAAGCAGCACCAGGTACCTTCAAAGTATATTGTGCATTAATTTAGCTCTAGCTAAAGCTAGTTCGTAGATAGATTATACAATTTGAGTAGGCTATTCCCTCTGAATAATACCGCTTCCATCATGAATTTATTATATTGCATCTTAATTTCTATTCAATAACAAACCACATTGTTAGTAGTATTTTTTGATGATGCAGTGAGTCCAAAAGCATGATATGAAGTAGCAATGCATTTAAGATTTTAGGTTAATTGGAATGATACAACAAAAAATTAGGTTAATATAATCTTTCACTAGTTTTGGGAAACCACGTAGCACTGCGTGCATGCAAACCTCAACAAAACCTCAACATAATGTCTTCTTCTTTCTATTTTGGTATTCAAATCATTGTGTTTCACCTTCCCTTTCTGTAGGACACACAGAGAGAGAGGGGGGGGTTGTGCTGTGTGCGTGTGTGTGTGCGCGCGCATACAATTGTGTTTGTGTGTAAAGGATTTTATATCAACCTATTGATACTAACGGGGCCTGCCCAGACTTGCTGACATCAGCGGATCTCAATGACACGCGGCTCCCTCTCTCTCTCTCTCTCTCTCGATACACACACAAAGCAGCTGTCCCCATGGCAACCACGACATCACAGGGGCCCCCCCGATCACAACACCATTCATCATCAACCAGGTGGAGGGCATGCAATGCTTGTTATTACGATAAACGCTGTAACATTTCCTTTTGGACCGTCCTTATAAACATGGCCACCACAGGTATGTTAGTGTCCCGACAGCCTCAAAGAGAACATATGCTCGGCAAGAAACCTACATGCTGAATACTGTATGTCCACCGCCCGTAGAGGAAACAGGATTTCTGTAGCATGGGAACGGAGATCATTAGGCATTCAAAAAAAAACTGCTTAGCGGTCAGACTGCTAAGCACCTTCACCTCATGCATGATTCAGGTTCTGGATCAATTCCTGGCCCCATGTTTATGTTCCTGATCGACTCCCTATCCCCCCCACTGACCGTTGAGAGGTATTGACCGAAGGGGATGGGGGGCACAACGTCTGCAACCAGCAGCTCTCATGGTCCCCTGAGAGAGGGGCAGCCTTTGCACCCTGCAATCGCTCTCTTCTCCACCAACACTTCCATCAGACAATCTCCTCTGAGGGCCTCATTCGCAGTACTCCAGTCATCAGACAGAGACACAATCATGTTTAATTAATTGATGGCTTCAAACTTATCTCTTTCTAAAAGACTGAAAGGAATCTCCATCTGATGACATGTCTTTTTTAGCAGATGCTTTTATCCAAAGCAACTGACGATTTGTCACAAGAAAGTGAAACAATATATCATGATCTTGATCATGAACATGATTTCATATCTATATATATATATATATGAAGTAACGTTTTTTGGCCTCTAAAAAAGATCAACAAGGGCTCTTGGATAGAAACGAATTAACTCAATTGGCGCCTTGTTTGTAGAAACTTTTCATCTCACATACAAGAACATGCTTCAATGTACAGCCCCAACTTGTTATTTTGGGTTACTTCCAGTGAAGCTTCATTCAAATGTCTTTTCATTTGGTGCCGAATCCTCAACTGGCTAACCCGCAATACATTCAAAGACTTGTTGAACACGGACCAAGGCAATAAGCTTTAAGAGGCAATATGGCAATGATTATTTTACATACGAAAACAGCACAATGTGGAATCAAAGCATTTGGCCCCAGAGTTTTAATTATTTTCCACTTTAATGAGGTCTGGTGGTTTGGAAGTGTTGAGAGAGTACATGATGTAGGCAAAATAAAGCAAGACGTCTCAAAGAGAGCAACGAAGAGTCAAAAGACAAATTAAAGTATATATATTTTTTTAATGGGTGTTGTTGAAAGGGACCACTGCTTAGGACTAAGCTGTCCACATTTAAAGCAGAAACACCTTAGTCAATGAACCGTTTTTGTCTGACATCGGTGGATCCAACTGTGCCTTGTTTAATGAAGAATAGGGTCAACTTCTCTCTCTCACCTCCCATAAAATTTAGTTGTGTCTGCAATCAAAACTATCCAACCGGCCCTGAACTAATCAACGTCCAGAGGACTAACATGCCTCGAAACAATGTCTGTCCATCCGTCCGTCCGTCCATATATCTATGCATGTTGTTGGAATTTACCTAAACTGTTTCTTGGATTCCTGATAGGATCACGACATACTATAGCAACAGGTTTAACTTGTTAACTTCTTAATAGCTCTCCAAATGCTACGCAGGTGGGGCCTCATGATGTCCTGGTTGGCAACTTGGCGTCTCGGCTGCTGGTTGGCTACAGCTACGCCCTCTCTCGCTCTAGTTTGTTTGCTTTCTTACTATGCCAGATATATTCCATGCGCTCTGGTTCAGTCCCTCCCTCAACGTCTCGATCCCTAGTCACGCCTCTCTCTCTCCCTCCCTCTCTCTCTCTATTTAATTCACTCCCTCGTTCCATTGATCATATCTTTGTCATGCTGTCCCTCTCTCTCCATTGCCTGCGCGCGCTCTCCCCCTCTCCCTCTCTCCCTCTCTCCCATCTTTTTCATACTGTCCCTCTCTCTCTCCATGGCCCTTGCTACCTCCCCCACTCTCTCTCTCTCTCTCTCAATTCTTTGTCATACACGCATGCTCCTAGGGAGCGCCCGGGCGCACTAAGGGGACTCTGGCAAGGGCCGGTGCTTGGCCAAGGCCATCAACATACCTGGTTCCCCTTAGGCCAGAGCCAGGGGCCTCGTGAGCTACCTTCAGATGGCATGCCAGGGCAGGGAGAAGTGGGGTGGTTGCAGGAGGGGAAGGACAAGGAGCTCAGGGTGAAGTGTAGTCGGTGTAGGCGAGAGGAGAAGTGCAGGAGGGAGAGGTGGAGGACAAATGGAGTTGGTGGGAGAGGAGAAGAGACGTTGGTTGAGGAGGGATAAGGAAGGAGAGAGAAGGAGACAGGGGGGGTTGTGAGGAAATCAAGGCAGGCATGATTATTGTAAGTAATGAAAATTAGGTCCGAGAGAAGAAGTGGACCGAAAACAGTGTGACAGAAGACAGAAAGTGGGAAATACGAGAGCCAAGCTTTTTCCCTTTCTCTGCTTTTCTTCCACTCTTCCATCCCAGGATTCTCCAGTGAAACCCACACACACACACACAAACACACCATGCCGAGCGTCCCGGACTAGTGACTGCAATTACAGGATGCGTGCATGCGTGGCACACAATCAAAAGGTGTGTGTGGCTGTTTGGGCAAGAACAGGTTTGAGGAAAGAAATGAGGGCGGGACGACAAGGAACGAGAGGCTAGAGAGAGGCTGTTGAGGAGGCGCGGAGATGTTTTGAACCTCAACCCCGTGTTCTTCACTGTGTCAAGTACGGAAAAACCTGGAAGAAGGAAGGGCCAAAACGCCTTGTTGAAACAATTACAGAGCAACCAGAACACCGCCAAAAACCTCCGTCTGTCAGTCTGGGCAAAGAGCAAACTTTATTTTACTCTTTGTTTTACTGAGTATGATTCAACAAGACATTACCGACATCGCATTGTCAATCAGCGTGCTTGTTACTTGATTATTACACTTGGCAGACCGATTTTCTGAGAAGAAAAGACTCTTCTAAGAAAAGATTCACCTGATGAGCAATCCCCCTGATAAAAATCAACAGCCAAGTCAAACTACTTTGTGTAAAATTATTAAATAATAAGCATGCATCGCATGCCATCAGCTGCTGTTCCGGCACCTTCTGCTTATTCTAATCTGGACAGCTCTTCCCTGGACCTTGGTTTCCGTAGTTTGAGAGGCCTTCCACTAGGGATGCAGGATAGAGATCGAACAGCGAGTGCTGGACGTTTGAGGCGGTGCTGCGCGCCGAGATGAGAATGTCGCGGCTGTGGAGCTGGAGAACCAGAGGTTCCTTGGGGGGGAGGAGTTAACCAGACGTGCCAACAACAGGAGTAAGTGGATAATAGGAGTGAGAGGGAGCGAGAGTGAGAGAGAAGCAGGTAGGGTTAGGACTCTGCCTCAAGAAGCCTACAGGTGGACAACATTGAGGTTTGAACACAGATCCTTTCGGCGGGACAGGCTAACCACTTGCCTATCCTGCAACCTAAAAGTCCTCCAAGTGACAGGAGGAGAGAAGTGAGTCACAGAAAGAGATAGAGTAGATATATTCTAGTCTCGGGGGCCAACAATACCAATGGGGTTTGGAAGTGCTGAGGAGGTCGGTGTTCTTTTTCCCCTGCTGCTCATGCACTCACCCAAACACACACACACACACACACACAGCAAGTTCACAATCATACACTATATCATTAGGGCTCTAGCCACTCTTCCTGCCTTGTCGTTGCTTCCAGTACATTCTGTTCTCTTATAAAGAGAGACACAGAGAAATATTCTCCCTTTCTAGACTTGCACTTGACATTACCTTGGAGTGTGCAATAGAGTTATAAACAATGGTTAATAGGGGGACTTGTCCACAGCTCCATGGAGTAGGTCACTGCCAGTGTGTTTAGTACATAACTGACACTGACAAGTGTGCGTGTGTTTGTGTTTGTGTTTGTGTGTGTGTGTGTGTGTGTGGGCGGGGCATCGTTAGCCACAAGATGGTGGAGAGGCCTGACGCTTGCCCTGCATTTTTTACTTTTTCCAAGAAAGGGAAAACCGGCGTTCCTTAATGTTCGGTTTTGTAGTTTCCTGTGTGCAGTGCAGTCATGTCTTTCCTTTTCCCTTTTTCGTGTGTTTTTTCTTTTTTACTTGCTTTAATTTGCGTCTGGAAAAAGTACAGACGTGTGGCATTACAGCAGAAGAAGGCCTTAGGAACGGAGAAGCCAATTAAACAAATAACAAAAATAAAATCTCAAATTAATATTCAACATAAAATATTACATATAAAAAAAGAAGAAAACAATAGAATGCCTTTGAATCACTCGCATAACATCAACAACAAATCACATTTCTTGTTAAAAACCCGTACTTACTTACTCCTTTCTAACAACTTTCTGGTACAATGCTTAACACGCAAAGTATATCCTTCCCAGTTTGAGTTCATGGTTGGTTATTGTGCCTCTGGCCAGGTCTTTCCAAGAACAACAACAATTTCTAAGAACTGTTTCTCTTCTTGGGTTTTCAAATAGCAATACAGAGAACAGCGAGCCTTATATTTTTGTTTTGGTTTTGTCAAAGAACCAAAAGAGAGGGAAAGAAAGGAGATGCCAAAACAAAATGAGAGAGGAGAATAGATAAAAGAGTTGACAGGCGGGCCAGAACAGGGCCGGTGTGGCACAGCAGAGGCTTCGCACAGGGCCAGAACAGGGCCAGCAGAGGGCCAGAACAGGGCCAGAACAGGGCCAGCAGAGGACCAGAACAGGGCCAGAACAGGGCCAGAACAGGACCAGCAGAGGACCAGCAGAGGGCCAGAACAGGGCCAGAACAGGGCCAGAACAGGGCCAGAACAGGGCCAGCCGAGGGCCAGCCGAGGGCCAGAACAGGGCCGGAACAGGGCCAGAACAGGGCCAGCAGTGGGCGAAAACAGGACCAGCAGAGGGCCAGCAGAAGGCTGAGGGTCAGAACAGGTCCAGCTGAGGGCCAGCAGAAGGCCTGCAGAGGGTCAGAACAGGGCCAGCAGAGGGCCAGCAGAAGGCCTGCAGAGGGTCAGAACAGGGCCAGCAGAGGGCCAGCAGAAGGCCTGCAGAGGGTCAGAACAGGGCCAGCAGAGGGCCAGCAGAAGGCCTGCAGAGGGTCAGAACAGGGCCAGCAGAGGGCCAGCAGAAGGCCTGCAGAGGGTCAGAACAGGGCCAGCAGAGGGCCAGGAGAAGGCCTGCAGAGGGTCAGAACAGGGCCAGCAGATGTTTAGAACAGAGGCAGCAGAGGGCCAGTATATCGGGCCAGCAGAGGTTCAGAACAGGGCCAGCCAAGTGCTAGCAGAGGGCCCGAACAGGGCCTGAACAGGGCCAGCAGATGCTTACAACATGGGCAGCAGAGGGCCATAACAGGGCCGGCAGAGGGCCCGCATAACGTTTTTGAGGTTAGGGCTTGGCCCTACATGACCTTCACTCTTAATAGAGCGCTGCAGTTGTTTTTTAGCTCGTTGTATATGCCACACTAAAAGAGCTAAAATAGCCAAATACTGATCAGCCTGAATCCCTGTGTTTGGTCCGTACCCCTTGACTGTACCCTCTTATAACTCCCAGCCGCTCTAACCTAACCTAACTTTGTACCCCCCTCGTATATCCTGTGTTATGCAACCCAACTCTCCCACCGAGTCTTCTTTGACGGTGCCCCCCACTAGAAGGAATACTTCCAGTAAACAGAGCAGAGGAAGTGGGTCTCTCTGGGCTGCGGCAGAGTGGTTTCCAGGGTAACATTCCCCCCCCCCCCCCCCCCCTTCTCTCCCTAAAAAAAGCTCATTGGTCTAGATATGGAGTCTTGTTATTTGGAGGCTGTAACTATCTAACCCCGCCTTCCTACCCCGCTTCCTTACTTACTTACTCACTCACTCAGTTTCCTCTCACGCCCACACACAGCCCACTGGTAAGACAACAGCAACAACAATATCAAGCAAACAGGAAAGAGCTGGGTCAAGTTGGCAGGACAGTGATGAGGAGAGAGAGAGAGAGAGAGAGAGAGAGAGAGAGAGAGAGAGAGAGAGAGAGAGAGAGAGAGAGAGAGAGAGAGAGAGAGAGAGAGAGAGAGAGAGAGAGAGAGAGAGAGAGAGAGAGAGAGAGAGAGAGAGAGAGAGAGAGAGAGAGAGAGAATGCATTGTGTTCTGCTGCCTTTACTAGTGAGTGTATGAGAGGTGGCCCATGAAGATGGATGAGGATGCACGCACGCACGCACACACATTTTTCAACTAGGTGTTAAAATGTGTTTATTTTATTCAATCGAGTTTACAGTTTTCCCGTGGGGGGAAAGAGGTTAAGAAAGACACGAGTTGGGAATTGGTAACACCACTAACTTCAATGTCTCCTAGTATTAAGTTTGCCAAACAAAGGCACATCAGCCCAATGGGCGCCCACACACACACACACACACACGCACACCCGATTTCCCCCTCCCGACTCTGATCAACAAAGCCCAGATCTGTTGATGGTTCTACCAATTTAATTTGTGGTGCTGCGGGGTACAAGTGTTTTTTACCAATCACAAATCTTAAAAATGTTAAATAGTAAATCAGTTATCCTGTAGCGGGGTGGACTTTGAGGAGTGCAGAGAACACAGTGTATGGATCGTCACGTGGGAATGACAATGGCCAATTTGGAGCCACACTGACCGGTAATCAAAACAAATGCCATTGCTGCAAAAGTAAAGTGTGATGGGTTTGTGAAATGGAGTTCAACTGACGCTACAACACGTACAGTACATTTTCACGCTGTCGACATTACTTCGTCCATAGTTATTTAGTCGTTCTAGATTAGAGGACGTCCGCCATATTTGTTTGCGCCCAAGACAATTTGAGCCATTTGTGAGAGCTTCTGATTTAATAACCAGAACTATGTTGTTTGGGAATGGAATCGGTTAGTGTGTGGTGTGCTGCTTTGGAAAAACAGTTGCCTTCCACACACTTAACGACCAGTCATCGATTCTAGTGTTTGTCAGGCATAAGTAGACTTTCCTTGCTCAAAATATGGCCTAGGAGGTAACTTTGCATTAAAGCAACAGCAGTCGGTTGGGCGTTACTGCCACTGTCGATACTCAATATGTTGTCTTTGTACAGTTATACGGGAAAGTTGGGTGCAACACGCCCAATGTTTCCCACGCTATATTGGTTCCCGATCATGTGCATGAGCATATTGAACGAGATGAGCAAGGTGAAGTGGAACTTCAGTAGGTAAGTCCAAATTCCAGAAACAACCTGTAGCATCAAGGTGTCGTCTCATTGTTATACATAGGTATGCCTTAAGCAGTACTCCCTTAAAAAGGCTCTCT
This sequence comes from Gadus chalcogrammus, assembly GCF_026213295.1. Classification (NCBI taxonomy): domain Eukaryota; kingdom Metazoa; phylum Chordata; class Actinopteri; order Gadiformes; family Gadidae; genus Gadus; species Gadus chalcogrammus. Next base: position 17,477,910 of record NC_079416.1, read on the forward strand.
GATTATGTGCCAATAATAATCAATCACTTCACTATTCTTGGAACATTAATTTGTACCGTAACCCGCTCTGTTAAGGGGACTGTATGTTTGCAAAAAAAATCTCCTCCAATCATAACGATTGTTCAGGTATTTGACGAACAGCCTTTGTGTATTGCAGTGCCAATGATGCTGCGTGTCATAAAAAAAAAAGTGAATCCTAATAGGTTGCACGCTAGGCCTTAACTGCATTGCTCTGGGTAACGGCCTTGATGTAGTTCGGTAGGCAGAGACCAATGCACACAATGGTGTGACTCCTGAGCTTATAGATTGTACCACTTCACCGTCATTTATAACCCTGGAGTTATAACATCAACACGTGTGTAACAGAAAGAGAGCGTAAGATAGAGAGAGACAGAGAAAGAATAATTCACAAGCATGTCTCTGACGGATGTTGGACTAGAGGACATGATTTCCACTCACTAGCTGGGGGTTGGGGGGAGGGGGGGGTTCTGCTGTAGAGAGTCGCAGAAGCCCCTGGAGCTTCGGGGAATTGCTGTTAGTCACATCTATTTATCGCACATTTATTAACAAGAGAAGGACCTGATTCATTGAGATAACATTTTGTATCGTTTCACAGTGGCCTGGTCAAGTACCAGTAAACAATATAGTTTGTTTCAGAAAACAATTAGGCTGCAGACATGGGGGGGTCGAACCTGGTACAATCCTGGCTGGGAGTTGAACAATATGCCTCATCCCTAAACATTACATTCCTGAAAGAAGCAACCAAACACATAAATAAAAAAGACAGAATCCACCTATTATTTAGAACACAAATTCCAACAAGCCATAAAAAAACGTTTAAAATAAAGAAAAAAACTGAATAATTTCTCCCCCCGCGACCCAATCCCGGATAAGCGGATCGACGATGAGGATGAGGAGTCATTTCTCTTCCGTTTAAACATGTCTTATAAAGCCAGCTGAAGAGAAACAGACTTTCTCCTCCTCCAGTATGTGGTCCCTTCACCAGATAGCTGTTAGCCGTGAGGACAAACACCGGCTCGCTATTTAAAGCCACTCCATACAGCTGTTCAAACACTCGGCTATCCGCGCACGTCAGCTGAAACGCTTACATGACTCAGTGGCTCCACAACTACATAGATACGTTAACTGCTGTGTGCGTGTCATTGTGCATGCTTCAGTTTTGCGATCGTTATGAGGATGACCCGCTCACACAAGGAATGCGTGCGTGTCATCATTTCACACAGCTAATAAAAAAAATGGGACGCAAACAACTCATCCCAATGACTTGCACTCGCCTGAACACAAGGTATCCACAGTACCAAAAGTTATCAGCAGCCGATAAGTGACGTCACTGCATGCGTGTTTGCTTTGTGAGTGTGAGAAAGAGCGAGAGAAAGAGAAAAAAAACGGAACGAAAGAATGACGACAGACAGAGAAAGAGAGAAGACAGAGTGTGTGGGATGTTGGCTGTATATATTCCACCATGGCAACTCCACGTTTACTTTGGCAAACAAAAGTGTTTGCCAGCGAACACGCAAGTAGGTAGCTAAATGCTAAACACATCCAACTGTTCCCCAGTCATGTCCCTGAGGGTCACACTGCATCATTAACCCAGACAGACGAGAACACTGGAATTCAGCTTATTGTGGGTGTCACAACATATAAACAGAGACATTAAATAAACATCAGCGCAGTGTTGACAGTTTCAAGTTACCGAATGCCGGTAATCAGCAGGGGACAGCATTGACATGACATTTATTAGTCTCTCTTGAAAAGTGATAGTCACTTCCTCATAGCTGAAAATCCCTGAGCTAATGTAGTTATTTATAAGCCGTCAAGGGTTTCAGGTGGCATTTTCCTTATTGACGAAGAAACACATGGCATTTATGGATGGACTCAAACTTTACTTCCATCTATAATTGGGAGTTATATGAACAAAGCAATGGGACTATATTGGAAATGCCTTATTGTTCAGTCCCTGCCCTTTGCAAAGTCACCACTCTTCCTCCCTCCGACATGGCTAGCCATATTTCCCATGATCTTGATTGCTCGCCCTCCATTTCTTCTCCCCCATGCCCTATCCTCCTACAAACTGATTTGTAGGAGTCCTATCCCTCATCCCCGTCCTATCCCTCATCTCCTTTACCCTCTGCGTTTAATCAATCCATTACTCAACCACTCCTCCTTCCACGGTATTGTAGAGAAGAGATGGGGAGCGTGTTGGCCTCCATGTCGGAGGAGTGTTCCACCTGCGTTAGCCATGCCTGGTGACCTATAGCATTACATAACAACATGCAAGTGCGTCTGTTCACTGGCACAAGCTCTCTTGTGCAAACAGATTCACAAAACATTGTGAATCACTTGCCCAACAGGATTGGTCACTGAGTGAAAATACCAAAAACGGGGTCTACGGAAAGGCTGAATATTATGAAGCTGTATGTAGGAGACGAGGGGAATATAGAATGGTGAATGCGTGTGTGCGTGCGTGCGTGCGTGTGTGTGTGCGTGTGTGTGTGCGACGTCAGGGTACAGGAAAGGAAGCGCGGCGCCGCCTTAAGTACCCAACAGGAAAAGGTCTCACAAAGAAGAGGAGGAGGGGGGGGGGGGTTGCAGAGAGTGCATTAAAGAAGAAGATGAAGAGGAAAAAGAAGAGATCGAAGCATGGAGAGTTTGTGCATGAAGTTGTTTGTGAATGAAGGGGGACCTTGGAATCCAGAAACATTTGCATTTCCTCTTCATGAAAAGCAAGCAGGCATAACAGACGTGCTGAGGCACGGACAGAAGGACGCAAGCACACACACACACACAATAGTGTAACACCACAATATAATACGGATTAGCAACAGCGAAAATGATCATAGAAGTGGACCAAAAAACCCAAACTTACTTTTCCTTTTTTAAAAGAAAGCGTCTTCATGAACTACACTCCTCCGGGTCCCCAACACGTCTCCATCCTGTATCAACACACACACACAGACAAGGTGCTTAGTAAAATTGCACTGTGGAGAAACAAGGCTCAGCATCACGTCAAGATAGAGACGGCTCGTAGCGTCCTTTGACCGCTGTTATGGTTGGCAGCCCGGGCCGCTGGGCCCAGGGCCCGCGGCCGGCTGGGCCTGACAAAGCCATCACTGTGGGTGGAGGAGTCCACAGGCGGACACACAGCCAATGAGCTTACTGCTGCACTGACACACGCACAGAGACCTGCGCGCACACGCACACACACACACACACACACACACACACACACACACACACACACACACACACACACACACACACACACACACACACTTTTGCAATAGGCTCATGCATGAGCAGGCAAAACTGTTTTGGCTGCAACAACACAAGGGACCTATTCAATGTACTCTGGCAAGAGTCTGAGGGGAGGCATCTCTGCCCTAACCATAATGTACACACATGGTAACACACAGACGTACGTACTGACACACACACACAAACGCGGTAATACACGCCTAAATACAGACACGCACACACGGCAAGACACATACACACACACGCCATTATCATAATCATCACCAGCACAACAACACAATCTGTAGTTGTGAAAGCTCACGTGCACACATTTGTGCACATGCACAGAGCCCTGTAGGTTTGGAGCATTCTGCTACAGTAGCATTCCGTATGTTTGGTTAAGCACAGAGAATCCAGGTTTAAGACGGAAGTCTGGACTGAATTTACAGGATGAGTGAGCAAGAGAGAAGAGGACGATCAAGATGTTGAGAGTGAAAGATGGAAAATTTTCGTTCAACGGTAAAGCCTTGCAGAGTCTTGCTAATTCACATTTTTGCTGCCAACAGAACGATAAGAATAACACAAAAATAAACATTCCTGGCATTCGCCTGTGCCTCTTTTATGGTCTGTAGCTGTATTTAACCTGCTGCTTGGTTTGACTTAATTACTGGAATTGGATTGAGTTCTATCATATATTTGTTGAAGTTCTATTGTTATCAGGATTAACTCTCTGACCACGGTGGCCAACTCCCCACATATCCTCTCCTCTTCCCTCCCTTCATCACCTCTCCCCGACTCTCTATGTTCTGCTTCCTCACATCTGGTTCCAGCAGACGTTTCAGAAGCTAGAAGACATGCAGTGCTTTAATGAGCGACAATTTGATGGATTCACGAAGGCACACAACAGCAGAAAGAAACACAAACATCCCATATTTAAGTTGGAAATGTATTCCAAACATTAAGTAGGAGAGAGTAGCAAGGGAGATAATAGCAACCTAAATAATATCAATACTAACGAACCAAGACTGACAATTTTACATTTTCACATGGCTTACAATAAAAGTTAGCTCTCTTTTTCGAAAGAAAAGCTATTTTCCCGAATCCAGGCAGACGCATTCCAGACAATCTTTCCAAAAGACACGGAATACCCCAACAACCAGGAACCGCATGTTTGTAAGAGTGTTTGTATGTAGGGGGATTGGGTAGGGGGATTGGGCGGGGGGGTGGGGGGTGGCGCACCAGTGTAGTCGGGCAGTTAACCACACACAACTGAAAACAGCTGTCTTGCCCCTGCGCTCTATCCGTGCCATTCCATCCATCCCTGCTAGCCCGCACTCTCTCCATCTCTCTGCCTCTCTCTCTCTCCCTCCCTCCCTCCCTCTCCCGCAGTCCCCTTCCTCTCACGAACATTAACCTGCGGGTCACATCAGGGAGATACGGTTCCACCGCGAGGAGAACAAACTCAAACCAGCCCCGGTGGCGCGCCACACCGGCCCTCTGGAGCTACGCTCTGTGCACTGCAAGACAACAGGGAGATACCACGTGTGTAGTGTACAGCACCGTCTAGAATAATAAGGGAGCGTGTGTAGTACGTTGAGCGTAGCACAAATGACCTAGCATGCACCACCTAGCATAGATTATCTTGCGTGTACTTCATAGTGTTACCACAAAGCACATAGCATGTAGCAGCTAGTTTGTACCTCCTAGCATATAACAGTGTGGCACAGCGCATGTCCCAGCATTTGGCATTTAGTCAGAATGAAAGCTTACACCACCTAGCATGTACCATCCAGCATGTACTACATAGTGTACCACAAAGCACATAGCATGTAGCAGCTAGTATGCACATCCTAGCGTATAACAGAGTGTAGCACAAAGCATGTACCACCTATCATGTGGCACACATGTAGTGTGTATCACAAAGCAAGTAACACCTGAGATGAGGCACATAAGGTGGAGTCCATGTGGCATAAAACACATAGCATGTACCAACTAGCATGTACGGTACAAGTTAGCATGAGACACCTAGTGACGCACCTAGCATACACTCCCCCGCATGTAACACCGCTTGGCTTGCTTTTTATATTTATCCTTCATCCTCCTCTGCTCCACAGAACCATTGGATGTGGACCAAAGCTCTGCCCCATAAGCCTGCTGAATGGATTGGCAGTGTATCTTCTGTGAATGTATTATAGGATCTAGTCTACTTGTGTAACTGCCCTATGAATTGACTGCAATGTGCTCCAGCAGAGAAATCCTGTAGTGAATATCCTCTGCCTTGCTTTTTAAATATGTAACAGCTTCGGGAAGGGTATGTAGCTGTTGTTGAGTGTACTATTGGACCAGCAACATGAAGCTCACTCACTGCGAGATGATCACAGATCACATCAACATCAGAATGATGTTAGCAATGCAGGAATCCTGTTCTACTCTAGGTTAGACTCGACTCAGTTTCTATATACAAGTCATCGTGTTGCGTTTTGCCTCTCACACGCCCTTATCAAGACCTTCCACTTTAATGGACGTCTTCAGATAACTTATGGCAGTGTTTCTGAGCACTCAGGGCTCCACTGACAAAACATATACAATATGACAGACAGAAAGACACAGGAACCTCATTTATTCACACCCACGAGCCCTCGTAGCCCAACCCCCTTCTGGCATGCTGCCGGTTTGTAATTCAGTCATACACAACCTAAATGCAGAATCCAGTATACAGAAAAAGGGATCTCAAGCAAACATCCCTCTACATAATTTAGTAAGAAAGCTTGAATGCCGTTATTACAAATCGCAATGTTCACACAACTACGGTACCATTATACAGTATTGTGTGTACAAATGTTTGCAAATTTCACAGAATAACCGACAACTGCATGTTGTGTGGGGGGGTGGAAAGAGAAGAGGAGGAGCCATGTTGAGTGAACCAAGGGGTGGTGGTGGAGGGGAGGAGAGGGACAAGCGGGAATAGAGATCATGTTCAATTTCCTCCACTGGGGAACTTCTCAAGGCTCTGGACCCGACGCCGGCCTGCCCTCACCAGGGAGCCTGGTGAGGGAGCCCATTTCCTGTGGGTGATTAGCAGAGGGGAAATCTCTCTCTCTCTCTCTCTCTCTCTCTCTCTCTCTCTCTCTCTCTCTCTCTCTCTCTCTCTCTCTCTCTCTCTCTCTCTCTCTCTCTCTCTCTCTCTCTCTCTCTCTCTCTCTCTCTCTCTCTCTCTCTCTCTCTCTCTCTCTCCTCTCTCTCTCTCCCTCCCCCTCTCTCCCTCCCCCCTCTCTCCTCCCTCTCCCTCCCTCCCTCTCCCTCCCTCCCTCCCTCTGGGTGTGTCTTGGTGAGGTCTGGGGTTGTTTTGTCTGCAAGGGGAGGAAAGGAATGCCCAATCAAACACAGTGAACAGAACACCTGGAGAGTGGAAGGAGTCATATAGAGAAGAGTCATATTGGAAAGAAAGTCATAGACTGGAGAGTCAAATGGAGAAGAGTCATATAGGACAGAAGGTCATAGACAGGAGAGAGTCATATAGGAAAGAAGGTCCTATAAAGAAGAGAGATTCATCTAGAGATAAGTCACGAAGAGAGGGAATAAATATTATTATAACCACCGTTGAGAGATGGATATCAAAACAACTAATTGTTTTTGTTTGCCACCCATTATGACTGTAAAGAGCATTCCTTGTACTGGACTATGCATTCCACTGCAAGGAGAGGGCGGGGCAGGAATGCATCAAGTCTGTTGACAAGCTGTCAGGTTGGAAATAAACCTTCAGCCCTCTTTACCTTTTAGTTTACCTTGAACCTGTTCCTTATGCTAGGCATGACGAAGCAGTCCTTTGGTTCCTATCTGTTACACAAGTCACAGCTAATTTGTTTCCCTTGATACCATTTCTCTGCATAGCCATTCAAGCGTTTAAATCGTTTCGAAAACCAGTTTGAGGCTACACATTGAAACTGCGGCTCAAGAAAATAAAGAAAACATCTATAAAGTTTGAGATGTTGAAAATATAATAGTATTTTAAAACATTGGGAATCCATTGTTCTATTAACGTTAAGTTGAAGAAAAAAGTATTAAAAACAGTGGTGCATAATTTTTTTTTATTCCCCCCAGAATGATGGCATGAAAGCAGGGGTAAAATGTGAATAGGATTATGTTGTTTGTAGGATATTTATATCAAAGAAATATTGTAAATAAAAAACAAACTGTCAGAAACTGGGCATGATACTTATGTACAGTTTGAGAGCAGGGCGGTGTGTGTGTGTGTGTGTGTGTGTGTGTGTGTGTGTGTGTGTGTGTGTGTGTGTGTGTGTGTGTGTGTGTGTGTGTGTGTGTGTGTGTGTGTGTGTGTGTGTGTGTGTGTGTGTGTGTGTGTGTTTGACCCAAACTCTTGATGTACAATGACTGAGACAACAATCCCAAACTGACAAACTAAATCACCCCTTCACTGCTAACAAAAACCCAACCATTGTTCATCTGGCACTACACGTGTTACAGACGTGTTGATTGGATGTTGGCTGGTGTTGTCCATGCAGCGGCGTTCCTCTTTGAGGGACACATACAACGGGCAGATGGCAGCCCAGGAGGGATGATTGAATGGAAGACCATCCAGATGTAGACCAAATAATGACTCGCACATGGCCACCAAGTGAGGCTTTTGGTGGGCGCGGGTGTCTGTGTTTTGAGGATTGAAGTCCTTATTCGACTACGGATATAAATTGTGGTTACAGGGTGCTGGGTCTGTTTTTACAATCTAATTTCTGCCCGTGATAGCCCGCTTAGTTTAGTCTGGTCTGGACACGCTAGCTAGAGAGAGGGAGACCTCTTTGGAAACGTTGGGTGTGGGACAGGACTCAAATGCCCCCCCGATGTTAAAAAACCCCTGGCACTACACAAACAATGCTTGGATGTCAAGAAGAGTCCCCCTCCAAAATAAAACCAAAGCAGGGTCAGAAAGAGAGAGGGAGGACTAAAAGAGAGAGGGGCTGGCTATAGCAAAGCAGTTGATGTCTACTCTGTATGGGTCAATCCCAGTATGGTGAAAGTAGCGATGAGCAGACATGCCAAGACACACAGAGGGATGGATGGGCCAATGCCTCCGGGAATGGGGGAGGAAAGTGATTGCTAGTTGCTGCTTCCAAACATTTGAGGCCCCCCAACCGAAAATAACATTTCAGTCAAGTTATTCAAGTCTGAGCTTTCAGTCCAACTGCGTCTTGACACAACGACCAACAAAAAGGAGACTTTTTTTTGTTTGTTTTAAAACTTTGATTTTTCTTTGCTTTGAGGGTTCCTGATCTTTCTTGCAGCCCCTTTGGATATGAGCCTTTGCTTCTAAATGATGAGTACAGCGACAATATGAAGGCCGAGGTAATGGAGAAATCCAAGTACCGGTACACTTAAGTAAACCTGGAGATAGGAATAAGAAGTTCACAGATATATCAGAAAGAATGTGAAGAAGAGTGGGGAATCTATGGGAATAGAGAGGAAGGACAAAAGGCCCGGTTGCCATGGCGTCGGAACATTCCTTTCACCGAGAACATGTATATTTTCTGATCACAAGAAAAATAATCCATGGGAGGAATTTTATTTTGAGAGCCGGCGGGTAGATCATAGGCTTACGGTGGGTCAGAGGGGATTACGCGAATGAGTGTGAGTCGATGAGTGTTTGTGTCTATGTGTGTTCCATGTATCAGAGAGTGGGTTAATAGAACACAGCCTCTTCCTATCCGTCCCCTGTTTTATCACTCTGTCACTGTTGTCTTCCGCGGTGCCCAGCGAGCAGGAAATACAACTTCACGCCAATCTCTGGGCCAAGACACCCGTGCAAGCTGCTGGCATATCGATAACAAACCCAGCATCTAGACACATAAACACACACACATACACATACGTTATCCAGCTGTTTAACTGTATATGACAGAAATAGATGTCTAAAATCACTTTTGGAAGGATGTTTACACAGGTGTCCGATTCCAGTAAAATCATCTCCTTCGCCTTTTGCGGCCCTCATTTTGGTTGCCTTTATTTTGCATGCTGTCTGTTTTCAATATGCTCAATCTGATTCTAGATTTCTTCTGTTGATGCTTAAAGATTGTCAAACAAACTAATGTTCCCAATAATGAGTTGCATAATTACACATCTGTTGGTCTCGGAAAGCATAAAAGTGACATCACAAGGTCAGTACTAAGGAAGCAGCCAATCAGGGTGCAGGAACGAACCAGCAAGTGGATCTAAGAATAAAACTGTAATTGTTTGTTCATGATAGATATTGGATTTTCCTGGTGATAAAAGAGCATTATGGACTTTTTCTGTTATGAATCGCATTCAGCATAATGCCATGTGTCACTTTTTCAAATCGTTCTTTCAGCAGTTCAAATGTAATAATATTTTGGGATTTTGTCATCAAATGTCAAACCTCTCTCTTAAAATGTGACGCACACACAAGCAGGAACAGACCACACACACACACACACACACACACACACACACACACACACACACACACACACACACACACACACACACACACACACACACACACACACACACACACACACACACACACACACACACACACACACACACACACACACACACACCAGCTGGAACACCAGTGGAGCCTGAAGACCTCTGGACGAACCCAGAGAAGTGCTGGGTTCTGTGAGTGGGTCCAGCCTACAGACGTACAGAACCCTGGCCAGACAACCTCACATCCAACAGCCCTGTAACGCAACGCCCGTGAAACAGCGAATCCAAAACATTGGATCGTTTTAAGCGGGCTTCTGGATTAGAGGGTTTGGAACATTTGTTTAACTGTCATGGCGTGGAGGAGACCTATTATGGTGGCACAAAAACACATCAAATTAAAGGCGAGTTATGGTTACTGGACGCATACCAGCCCCACTGGGTGAAGGACAAAAGGTTCACGGTGGGCTCAATTCTCAGATCGTTATCAGCCTCTTGTTCCAGCCGGTGTTGTGATGTCTAAAAATATGTCATTTCGAATAAATGCACAGAATGTACACCTTCTCTCACATTATAAAGAAAAACAGACAGACAGAATGATTAAGAGACCGGCAGACAAATATAGAGAACGGTTAAGAGACAGAGAGACAAACAGTGAAAGGCCCATGGATGGCCCTTTATACATGTTGACTGAGCAGTCAGCAGAGATCTGAGAGGAAGCGGGCAGATCTGGAATGCACCTTGAACCAGACTGGAATGACTCCTGAAATATGCCAAAAATGTACCCCCGCCCCCACCAAGACAGGGGCTGGCTACCCACCATCCTCCTATAGACCCAAAACGCCAACCCAGCTCTACCCCCCCCCCCACACACACACATCTATCTGCCTTATTGCCTGTGAATTCTCTTGGCATATGACATTAAGATGTGTGAGTACCACCCTTGTGTTATTGATCTCACACACACACACACACACACACACACACACACACACACACACACACACACACACACACACACACACACACACACACACACACACACACACACACACACACACACACACACACACACACACACTTCTAAGGGCAGTTCAGATTTCCAGGTTTTCATTAACTTCCAAAAATATCCAAAGGCCAGACTCGGAGCACAAGGGGGGGAGGCAGAGAAAGAGTGGATACTAGAGATAACTGAGATTGGGCGAGTGGGGAAGAAAGCAAGAAAAGGACTGGGAAAAGTGGGTTAAATCAATAACTAAATCGAACTGAAATAGTGAACAAGGCAACGAGAAAGAGATGGATGAGAGAACAGGTCATTATAGGGAGTTAAGCTGTGCTGGAAAGTTTGGCTTTTCCGCACGATTCAAAAACACCCCAAAGAGGGAAAAAAATGTGGCAAAGGAATTTACAAGAAACGTCTTTTAACTTCCCAGTCTCCTCCCTCCCTTTTCGCTCGGCCCCACTCTCTCTCATTATCTCTCTCCCTCTTTCTCTCCATCCCTCATTCCCATTCTCTCTGTGCCTCCTGGAAGCTTTTGAAGTCTGCGTCCCCCCCCACCGCCCCCGACCATCGGGATTGTGGGGGTTACCTGTATATCTATATATAAAATAAAATTATATACTTTTTTATTATTATACATTACAGTGAATTTTTTGTGCATACATACTATTACCGTGGATTGAACCAAACATGCATAGGAAGGGGGGTGGGTGGCAACAAAGAGTACTACTGTAGAACCTGCCGAAGGGCCTAGAGTACACACACACACACACACACACACACACACACACACACACACACACACACACACACACACACACACACACACACACACACACACACACACACACACACACACACACACACACACACACACACAGGGGAGGAAGAGGAGAAGGAGGAGCAAGGATTATTTTAGGTCTTAACTTGAAAACCAGTATAACAAACGGTAGCGGAGATTGACCCACATAGGAGTTGATGGCGGTCCAAATTCCAGCTGCACCATGGGACAGAGCAAGGGCAAGACTCGTGATTACAGATTGATAAGATCCAACACCTGCTGAGATCAGGCCAGGTTGGTATACAGCCACTGATAGTTGTTAAACTGAATGACCCCACTGATTCTTAAGGGGAGAGAATAGATGGAGGGGAGAGACTGAGAGGCAGATGGACATTAACCAACATAATGCAATCAGAACCTATGTGGGCCTTGTGCTTTAGCCCTGTATGTGTGTATAAAGAACAGTAAAAAAGAACCAGTACATTGGGCCCACCAAGGCACTGTAGTTTATTCCCTGCTCTACAATGAATAAATAAAAACGAGACAGGCAGACGGATACAAATATAACACGTCTGTGTATGCTCTGGCCCCGACCGGACTACCAATATAAACAGTTTGCGGTTGTTAAAAAATAATAAAAAAAGTTCAATTCTTGGGAAGAGTCAAGGTCACGAACAGTAAAACAAATGCAATATAGATATAGTCTGGTCATAAGGAAATAAGGGGTGATTGGCTATAGCCTGAACCGAGAGCAAATGATTATGGGAGAGAGAGAGAGAGAAAGAGAGAATGAGATAAAGGTCCTCTGCTCATGCATGCCAGTAAGTGTAAATGAGTCTACAGGCGGGAGCAAGCAGCAGGTAAATGCTCTAGGTTGTCAGAGAAGGAGCATGTGTGCCATTTTGCTTGATATTTACAATTCAGCACACATATGTGCATAGCCAAAGAGTGTTTATGATCCGTTAAAAATCCTTTTGTGAATGCATGGTGAGAATTGCATTCCTCACAATGAATTATAAAGTATATATTTGAAAGAAAGTGTTATGTTATGCTTGGCGTGTTATGTATTGGGGAGAATGTATACAATTTTAATATGTGGCTGGAGAGAATGCTTGCTTTCAGTTTTACGGCTAATATACTGCTACTACCTCGGCCCGAGGTAACTTATGCTCAGCTTATCAGTAGCACCGATGGTTTAATTTTGGTTTGTTGATTTGTTGTGTGACTTGTGGTGGAAAACAATTTGTTATTCTTATTAGAATACCATCATCACTTCTGCTTGACAATGGCATGACGCAGTAAACCGTATACTATGATGAACGTTGTTATGATTCATAAATGTTAAGAGTACACAGAAGTAGAAACAAGGACCTTCGATGTGAGAGATACGTCTTTAAGGGAGCAGTTTAGCTGGAGTTAAGAGATCGTTTTTTTTTTGGATATTAACTGTATCTAGAAGTTATACTTGTAGTCTATTATTAGCCTTTACACAGATCTGTGTCTAATAGTCTCTACAACATTATGATATTGCTTTTGATGAATAGATTATTGACTTAAAAATATTAAAAGCCTTAAACATAACATTACTGTCTGGATCCAACCTTCTTAGTACGTTTCTGATCAAATTGGGGAAAATAAATGTTAAATTGAAGACAATTGAAATACATGCACCCATTCAAATACAGCCTTTTTCAATCTTCCTTTCGATTAATTCTACTCCAAATCCCCTGTCGGAAAATCTGTTGCCGTCACATGGACACACACAGCCTCCTAGAGACAACAGCGCCCAGCGCCCAACTTAAACCTTGTGGTCCTTCAAAAGACACTCTCGGCCTGGCCAGTGTCACCTGCAATGGGGGGCTTGCACTCCAAGACCTCCGTGACAGAGACCTACGTCATAGCTCAGTAATGACGGCCCTCGTTGGAAACGGTCTGGGGGACAGGCCGAGGAGGCTTGGCACTGGCAATGCAGACCACACACGCTCACACAAACACCAGCATATCCATGGGATTTGTACATGGTACAAATCACAAACAAATGCCGAAGAGTCTCGCTTTCAAGGCATTGTTGACAAAGGGCAGAGATATATCTGTGTCTGGTTGATGAGCGACACTTGTTCTCTCCATTATCCGACGACGTACACGACTGGAACACACAGACACACGCAGTTGTAAAGCCAGGGCCCTGCACTGTCGCCGATAAGGAATTCTGAAAGGGATGGTCGGCAGGAAAAGAGAGAGCAGCGGGGAGAGCTGAGGAGAGAGAGAGAGAACAGGAGAGAGAGACCAGGAGGAGGAGAAGAGATAGGTTGGCACCTGAAGAGGAGGTTGAGGCTGGCAGGAAAGAGAGAATGGATAGGAGAGGAATGGAGAAGTCCATACAGTGTGCGTCGGCCGACAGTCCCACAGACCAGCTGGCCGGCGTTCTCTTAACTGCAGCTTCCAGCCCGGATACTAAACCCATTATTACATTATCTCACACACACACACACACACACACACACACACACACACACACACACACACACACACACACACACACACACACACACACACACACACACACACACACACACACACACACACACACACACACACACCGCGACTTCACGATTCATCTGGGCTACTTTAAAGATGAACCCCTCTGCCCACCCGTCCTGTTTTAAACACTCCTCCACCCTCCTGTGTGTCGTGCATGTCCTCCACTACTCCATCCCTTGGGAGATGGGTGCTGAGGCTAAAAGTGAATCGTCCATCACTAATAATAGGACAACATATGACCCACAATATCCGACCCTAGTGCTGTGTGGGTGGGCTATCAATTAAAGCACGGGGAGATGGACCAAGAGGGCAATGTTCTGTTTGCACAGGGCTTTTTCCTCATCAAAATAATGTTATGTAACTAGAGGAGCAACTGGCCAGCTGCCTGTGTGTTAATATATCCAATACAATATTATTGAATAAATTACAAAGAAAAATGAATGATGGACTTTATAAATATCTGAAGGTGGAAAGCTATGAACAACAAATGCTTGATATATTTACTTGATTGCAAATATGCACACACATTATATATATATATATATATATTCTGGTTTGTCACTCGTCTTTGATTCCCTTGACAAAACCTGTAAAGACAGCACCTGCATCGTTTAATCACTAGAGCCGCTCAGAGGGATCAAACCTCCTCTGATGTGACACTCTTCCAGGCCTCAGCCAATGGCAACACACAACACAAGCCATGCTGTGCCCAAATAAAAGGTAACACTACACTACCACCGGTAGACTAGCTCCAACGTGCCCAGTGGTTTGGGTCTCTGAAGCATAAAACCACAATATTTTAATTGAATCCAAAGAGCAGCCGTTAAGCCACTCCGTAACCCCTTAGGGCCAGCCTTTACCGTGGTAATTACCATTATTGGACACCCATAATGATTGGTTTAAGGTTATTGACATGAAGCAGGACAGGCAGCTTCGTTGGGCGGTTGCAGTGTTCCATGCAGTGGAAAACAAATAATGCATGACGTGGAACCGTGTGTCATAAAATGAAGGACGGGCTAGGGGGATACATATAACAGATAGCGGGCGATAATCCTGGACCAAATGAAATGCAATATAGACGCAAAAACGCCATCGCCGTCTGACTGTGTGGCTATGATGATGAGGAACTCCATTTAGGCGTCAAAGTACCATGGTCAAGAGAACAGCTTTGGCAGTGGCACTCCTGTTGTGTAAACAGAGGTCTCTGAAAGTGTTCGAACCATTACGTTCTGTAAAAGGTAACAGCCAAAGGTCACATCCTCTCAGAAGCTTTCCTGCCGTCAGGCCAAAAAGATCGAAACACATGCTAACACATACACCAGTCAAACCTGAAGTAAAGAATACCTGGCAGAGAAACTTGTAGGATGTGTAAACACTGTGATCTCACACACACACACACACACACACACACACACACACACACACACACACACACACACACACACACACACACACACACACACACACACACACACACACACACACACACACACACACACACCTTAAAAGGACTACTTCTTCAAGTATCTCTATTAAGCTTCTTGTTGAAGTGAGGAAGCAGTTAAAGAACCCTGGAGAATAAGTTAGATAGAAAACTGTCTGTGAAAAAAGCCTTTCTAACCGCAAGGCTAAGCCCAGCTGCCGCCTCCTCCACGGGGCTGACTTGCAGATACTTGTGCTTTAAGTTGGGGATATGTGGGTGTGTGGTGTGGGTGGGGAGTTGGCTGGCTTCTGGTGAGCCAGCCAAGAGCAAGCAGCAGAGAGGCTGGTAGCTGGCATCAACTTCAGCTAGCTGGGAGGCAGGCAGCTCCTTACTGGAAAGTGATCAGTGAGGTTTTTTTCTTAGTTGCTTTTTTTTTTTTCTCTCCTTCCTCCTTCGTGTCTGAAACAGGTCAAGGCAGGTCCCCCTCCATCACCCTGCCTCTCTGCTTTTTTTTTTTACGAGCCCCACCTGGCAGCTTAGTAATCAACCTCTGCCACCGCCATTTCTGGTTGCTGACAAACGGCAGCAGAGGCAGAACCAGCAGCAGCAAAGTGGGCCGGTGTGTTGAACAAGGAATCAAACACATGTCGTTCATCTCAGTTGTTATAGAGAGCAACGGGGTTAGTCTGTTCAGAAGAGGTGTTCATACGTTAACAATTAATTTGCATGACACAAGTTTGGCCCCAAATTATGACTATGAGAAGTCCTCAGCAACGCACAAACACATCAACTTTACACACACACACACACACACACACACACACACACACACACACACACACACACACACACACACACACACACACACACACACACACACACACACACACACACACACACACACACACACACACACACACACACACACACACACACGATTGACGACTTAAAACTGGCAACTGAACACATCTGCCAGAGGACTGATCCAAAACATCATTCATTAGCACCTCTGGCTAAGGCCTATGCCTTTGAGGTGCTAAAATGTGCCAGACAAATGTGATCGTTGCTTTGTGCGTGTTACACTATACACGAACCACAACACATGACAGTTTATGTTTCCTACCTAAGCAATACTATTCTCGTTAGGCAGTTTGCTGGCCATTCATCAGACATCTTGGGTTATATAGCCGATTTGTTTTCAGTCTTTCTTTGCCCACCAATAGGCCTAATTCGGGTTTTATTTGCACAGTATGACTGCATTTGGGAGAAACAGTTCATCATTAAAAAAAAATGTGTACAAGGATTCCTTGTCGTGAACAATGACGTAAAATACGTCCTCAAGATTGTTAATGGTTAAACGTCTGTCTCCATTTGGATGGCACCGAGCAAAGGGACAACTAACTTAACTTGATCGGACTGACAAAAGGGCTGCATTTCAAATCCCGAATCCCCGCGGCGGATAACTAAAACAAGAAGTAAGAAGTGGATATCACTGCTTTTTGTTGATGCCACCTGGCTATCGCCGCAGTCCTGGATGCTTCCTCAGACTACGACACAACTAGCCCCATTCGTGACCCAGAAATATACTGTAGGGTCACCATCATTAACCACCTTTGGACGGTTTATGACAATGGCCTATGGCGTATCATTAACCATCTTTGGATGGGGTTTGAAAATGATAATAAGCCGGATTTTCGGCTGACAAATGGGGATAGGACAGAACAGGAGGGAGGAGGAGGGGTACAAACTTGCCGCAGTTCGGAGTTCTGCAGTACCGACATTGTCGAAGTAAGCAAGCCGCTGCCACGCACACATCAGATAGCGATTTATAACAATTGACAAATTAACATGAATACTTACTATCGCGTGCCTTGGCGAGAAGCGCGAAACGCAGGTAATCCACAAGTTCACGCGATTTGATACGGAGAGTAGTTGAAGCGAACAAGATGACTCGGTGACGGTGAACACAAGTTCTTCCACATACTCGTCGGCTGGCTAGACGTACCCGGGAGCGAAAATGAGGGGAGATTGTATTTTTTATCACTCTGACCGGATTGCTTTCTCTGTGTCTTTTCTCCACGTTCACATTCCCTGTGCTGTAAGATCAAACCATCACATTCCACCGCGTCCCCAACAATGAAAAAGGTGGGTTTTCCTTTCTGCGCCGGAGGACCCACCCCTTGGAATGACTGCGCTGTCTGACCGCAAAAAGAACGCCCTTCCCGGCTACAAGGTCCCGCCTCTCAAGACCAGCCGGTAAAAATGTGAGGGAAGCTGAAATAGAGACGAGCAAATAGGCATATTCAAGTTCTTGGAGGAATAATCCCTGCCTGGAATGCAGGCCATCACATTGCCCAAAAAAGGACGTTATTATTATGGGATGTTATGTCAATGGTCACAGTCACACCACAAGTGTTTTCTATCTGGCTTCTGCCTGCGATAAGTGAAGTTGTTTGAGCCTAGGTACCTTTTATGGTTACAGTTTTAGAAATAGCGAGGGACATTTTTTCTGTGTGCAATGACTCACTTGGTGGAAAAAGGCAGCAGTTAGGCCTGTCTTCATTACAAAAATACCTGGTACCCCACAAAAATGTGGGGTACTAACTTGTGAACCTGATGCTTGGCACTCCCTCACATTCAGACTCGTTATCTGAACTGCATTAAGTCACTTTGACATTTGAATGTAAAGGACATTCCTCTTGTTGTGAAACACATTCCTGACTGTCCCCTATGAAGCAAGACATATTTACGATAAGATAAGCTTGATGTTTATATTTTTCTGCATTCATCCTTCTATTTTCGCACCTATCACATAGCCCCTTAGTCTTTGTTTCCATTGGTAACACACAACATTGAGTGGCATATTGTCGACCTGTTCAGCTGCCCTGTAGCAGGGGCCAGTGGCTTCCCTCAGACAGTTATCCCCCCCCCCCCCACACACACACACACACACACACACACACACACACACACACACACACACACACACACACACACACACACACACACACACACACACACACACACACACACACACAGAGGATGGGCAAGACTCAGCAGATCCATCTGGACCACCACACGTCTAAATCCAGTCTATTTAGGGGTTAGGGGTATTAAACCTTCAGCAGAAAGGGGCTGGGTTCAACCTGCAGTCTACCTGAATGTATTCATACCTGAGCTGGAAGCCCAACCAGAACCTCTATGTGGAAAAAAACAACAACTTGAAAATATATTACTGGTTGTTTATGACTATATCATTAGAATGGTATGTAGAATGTATAGCCTAGCATGTATGTTATATCCGTGTCATTAACATGCTGAAGGGGAAGAGAACTTTGGCCTCTTGTTAAGGTCAATAGGACTGTAATTGACATTAGGTATTACACATTGATAATAAAGGTTTGATAAACTATGAATGCTTCATTGTCCTCTTTATTTTTTTGCCGCAGTGTGTGTGTGTGTGTGTGTGTGTGTGTGTGTGTGTGTGTGTGTGTGTGTGTGTGTGTGTGTGTGTGTGTGTGTGTGAGCTGTGTGGGTGGGTGCTATAAAAGGATATGATATCCTAATCTATGATGAGAAATTGGTCTCCTTACCAACAGAAAGCAAATATGCCAATCTCAAAGGTTATGTTAGTGCAACAAATAGCAACTAAAAGAAAAACAAAATAATGTTGAACATACTAATTTGTTATTGCGTCACCCATATCTTTCAAGCTATGCTATAGTCGTTGTATTTGCACATAAAATAAGCCAGACACAATTTGGCAATAAAAAATAGTTCTCTAACACTCTGTGGCCCTTTGTTGTGTTTCTCACAGTCGAGTCATTGTCCTATCCCATCAACCTATCATTAACGATACCTCCCTCATTAAAATATGAATATTCCTCTTATCATAGAATTCGACCTAACCAGTGAGATGCTGTTTTGTTGGCTGTATATTTCGAACAGGGTAAAAGGCCAAACAAAGTGACGAATTAAGAGGAAATTAAAAATAAATTGTAATAGCTGCTGTTTGCTCAAGGCAGTCCAAGGTGTGCCCGACATCTGAGCACCATAGAGCCAAGATGGAGCACAGGTGCATGTTCGGTGACATGTGTGTGTGGGTGTGCATGCACATTTATGTGTGTGAGTATTCGCTAAACATGTGTGTTTGTGTGTGTGAGTGTGTGTTCGCGTTCCAGCCCGCACATGTAATCATGTTTAAATGAGGGAGAAGAAAAGGAGAGACGATGTGTATGTGTATCAATGTGTAACAATGTGTATCAATCAATACATCAGTTTATAGATTCAGGCCTGTAGTGTTTGAATGAGAAGTTTGCATAATAAATAAAGAGATGCGTTTGCATTTGAAGACACAGGTACCCAAAACAAGAAAAAGTGAGGAGATGGAAGTTACAAACCGGAGTGGGAACTAACCTGTTATGTAGATGAAGCTACGCAAATCTCATGTTTCCCTCCTGGGGCAATTGGCTCACACACAGACAGCTTTCTGTAATTTGGGATATTTGCTGGAATAAATCAAATTAACCGAGTCTCGAATGTTAAACGAACTAGAACATAGTGGGATTGGAGGTGAGCAGGGTTTGGGATTTTCCTCAAGCCATACAGTGAATACACAGTCGGTGAGCACACACAAGCACAAACACACACACACACACACACACACACACACACACACACACACACACACACACACACACACACACACACACACACACACACACACACACACACACACACACACACACACACACACACACACACACAGGAAGAGAGCTGTCCCCCCTGGTCCACATCCTTCCTAATCACAAACATCCTCCATCGGCAACATTGGCTACCAGGAACACATAGACAGTATGAATCATAGGTGAGCGCATATGTTGCCATTGATAAATCCTTTCCTTTGTCTATTGACATCTTACCGATATAGTATTTTGTTTTCTTTTTAGGGAAAAGTTGTCATTGTAATATGGTTAAGTGGGATTTATTCCAGATTCACAGATGATTGTTTATTCATATTTATTTTTACAGCAAGGATTAAGGATTCATCTATTTACTTTCCAAATCTAGTTGCACTGATGGCACAGATTTTTGCCCACCTAAATGTGTTGTTCACAAAAGCCGCAGCAAACCGTATACTGCAAGCTGTTTAGCTGAGCTGCCAATCCTTTCCAATTCCAGATATTTTGAAAGGTTTTTATAAAATCATATGAAACCACATCATAGCTTAGGTACTGTACAAGTTGTTATACGAAACTAAGCATTGTGTAAAAATCGAAGAACTTGGATCATCATGTAATTTTTGTCAACTACAAACTACCTCCCTGACTTATCTGTTGAGCACAATCTTCCACATTCCCCTTGCCGAACCAAGTGTGACACGTGTGTGTGCGTCACACACACACACACACACACACACACACACACACACACACACACACACACACACACACACACACACACACACACACACACAAACACACACACGCACACACACACACACACACACACACACACACACACACACACACGCGCACACACACACACACACACACACACACACACACTTGTGTGTGTGTGTGTCTATTAAGCACTATTTGCTAAATAAGTGTGTAATGGGTTATTGGGTATCTGAAGACTTTGGACATGTGGCTAATAAATACCTGGATTGTGTAGTTCCTATGGTATTTTAAGATGTTCAAGGTTGTTCCAAAGTTCTTCAAGTTAACCCCTGTTCATCTTCATTGTTTCGGCATTAGCGCAAACATTATTGAGAGCTCTGTTCTCAAAGATGGGATGAAGGGAGGGACTTGCTGTGGTGTTTAGGAAGTATTTTCTGACCATATTTCCTTGAGTAACCAATCCCTGACAGTCCTGTTTGACACATTAACAACATAATCACTCCTGCACCTGGAACAGACTGATGTGCCATCAGATGTGTCCTTTCAAATAAGTATTGCAGTAGTTTTCTCTAATCATCTCCAACCCTGCAGCCCCTTCAGCCTCTCCTTAAAAGAAAAATGGGTTCCATCCCTTTCCAAACACTATAGGCGTATTTCTAAATGCCTTTTTTCTAAATAATATTCAAGAACCTTTTTGCTCCACAGTTTTTGGTCCAATGTTCACAGTTAACCTGGTAGCATCCTTTCTCAAGAGGCCTTAAGTGCACCTTGACCTTAAACGCATCTGTAACCTAATCGACACGGAGCACCGGGTCAAAGGTTGTGTCAAGGGAGGATCGGACATGCAGGATCTCTCTCCCTCCCTGCCCTTAGGATGAGGGCAGGGTGGCACAACCCTGAGGTCTGCATCTCTCCCATGCCAACACCGGCCCTGCAAATTAGAAAACAAGGAGGTCCTTGGCAGTGTTCCCTTTGCCTCTCCTCTCCTCTCCTCTCCTCTCCTCTCCTCTCCTCTCCTCTCCTCTCCTCTCCTCTCCTCTCTCCTTCATTCTCTCTGAACACCTGCACTGAAATCCTACCGTGCTTTATCTGCCTTATCTGTGGAGATGAAGAGATTCCTCAGGGCGACCCATGCGGCAGAGCAGAACATCAGGGTACGTGTTCTGCACGGACTGGTGGCTTGGTTCTCCAGTGTATAGGAGCCACTCTGAACAGCCTTCATAACCCTTCTAGCTTCTACACACACGCACACTTCCACGCGCACACACCCAGGCACGCGCACACACACACACACACACACACACACACACACACACACACACACACACACACACACACACACACACACACACACACACACACACACACACACACACACACACACACACACACACACACACACATCCCGAAGGAATGAGATGGGATGGCTTTGAAAAAACTATCATAA
This sequence comes from Gadus chalcogrammus, assembly GCF_026213295.1. Lineage (NCBI taxonomy): Eukaryota > Metazoa > Chordata > Actinopteri > Gadiformes > Gadidae > Gadus > Gadus chalcogrammus. The sequence goes on from NC_079416.1 coordinate 17,500,215, forward strand.
CCTTCAATTGCGAAGGTTACAAAAATGTGTGTAAGGATTAGATGGGATTAGATGTATGAAAACAAGCCCAGGAAATATGAACTAAATTCATAAAACATTCATCGCTAAAACGATGAATGTAACACATCACAGTTCTGAAAAATGAATAACCATTGTTTTGTTTCCACTGCCGAGTCATAAAACCAGGCTCGAAAGGGTTACATGGGCTTGTTAACCTTAATGTAGGAATTAAACAGTGGCCCCACAGAGACCAGGTTCCCTTTATAAGAAAGACCTACTACTGACGAGGCGTGGCTATTAACATATCAAAGGTTCGTTGGACAGTATGCTCACTGCGAGAAATGCGCATAGTTTATGGGCAATTATGGGAATAAATGCCCATAAATGGAATTGCCGGTCTTCTCCTCAAAGGCTTTTAGGACTTTTCATCAATCTCTACTTCCACCTAGCGATGAAAATCCAGCACTACATTATATTATTACTAAAATGAATTAAAGAAAAGTTTGCTCGTATTTTAAAAAATTCTACATTGGCAATTGGTACTATCTATCAATATTATCTTGTTTTCATATCTATATAAATACATAAAACAGTAATTAGATTAGGTAGGCTGATGATCCATGAATTCAAGACATATCTTAATTGTCTCGTGACATTGAATATGGATGTGAAACGTCTTTACGAACAATGCTCTGAAAGAAGGGAAATACCCTTATAAAGAACAGGCTGCAACTCTGTGCTTTCCGACGGTAGGGCCAACAGCTTTTTACGCAATCTCTTCTCCCCGTACTTCTCATTTAGTGTCAGTCTGACAGACAGGACGCGCCTTTGACTTGCTCAGGAGGATCTGCTCTCACGATAAAGAGGAGGACCGCTGTGTGGATGGTCTACACAGGTAAGTTTCAGGACTGTTGAATGTGTTGATAAAGTTAAGCCTTTAACTTGCTGCTATACCTAATAATCTACTTATAACAGAAACGCTATAAAGATGACTCAAAACAATTAAATTATAATAGTTAATTAAGATGTGCTTCAGTTTAGGTTCGCCTCAACCTTCCTGTTTACGACAAACTTTTTTTTTTAACTAATTTAATAGGCGAAATAACAAACATTTCTAAAACAATTAAATTATTATTCATGAAAGAACTCGATATTGTATGCCAATTGAAGAAGTTAGGTCTGACATTTAATATTAAAAGGGTATAAATATGCAGTGCAGTGTGCAGGTTCAGAGTGTCGGCCTCTCCTAACATTCTTTTATCAAACCGCTTTCCAATTTTTGGGAGTGTCAGTCTTGACTACATTTTATGATTAACTATATTTTTACGGCTAGTAGGAAGTAGGATAAAGGGTTATCTTGTAGTACAGCTTTGAATTCAGTGTGTCAGAAAAGGGCTAAAACAAAAAAAGTGTTTTGGGTAGCCTATGGCCAATTTGAATTACTTCTAGTCCTTCTTTCTCCTATTGGTCGCTTTGTTTGCTTTGGTTAAATTGTAATCTGGAGGTTAAATGACAGTTATAATACAAATACATGAATTAACTTGTTATCTTGATGGACAAGTTAAGATAATTAGACGTTAATGAACAATACACGTGGATATAAAATTGTACTTCATTTAAACTGTGGTAGCCTATAAAGGCTACATTTTGGAATCTGATCAGTTTTCTTTGCCACTTCCCAGATAGAAGCAGTGTTTTCAAAAAACAATGGACATGACTTTCATCACAGAGGATGAACCACTATCGCTAGACAACACTGGGCTCAACGGCTCTGCTCCAGACATCCCCCAGGCCAACGATCACTTCCTGGACTCTGAGTTCCGCTACCCCCTTTTCTCCGCCTCCTATGGCATCATCTTCATCCTGGGCTTCCTGGCCAACTGCTACGTCCTGTTCGTCATCCGCCGGATACGTGGGGCACACGCCATCGGAGAGATCCGCGTTTACATGGCCAACCTGACCGTCGCCGATCTCCTCTTTGTCTGCGCCCTCCCCTTCTGGGTCGGCTACTACAGTCGCGACGGTGACTGGATCTACCCGGACTTCCTGTGCCGTGTGACCGGCTCCATGTTCTTCATCAACACCTACTGCTCCATCCTCTTCCTCTGCGCCATCAGCGTCAACCGCTACTGGGCCATCTCGCGGCCTCTCAGCGCCGCCGCCTCGGACAGCTGGCGGCGAGGTGCCGGCGTGTCGTGCGCCATCTGGGCGGTGACCTTGGGCGCGGCGGTGCCGTCGCTGCTGTCGCCCGCCTCCTACCTGGACGAGCGGAACAAGACGCGCTGCTTTGAGGGCTTCCACCGCCAGAGCGACGAGACCAAGCGTGGGGTGGCGCTCACCCACTTTCTCATCATCGCCATGTTTTTCGTGGTCTTCATCCTCGTGGTGGCGTGCAACCTCCTCATCGCACACGCCTTGCTGCGGAAGCCCCCGGGGGCCCGGCCCAGATCGGCGGCGGCTGAGCGGGAGGGTCAGAGCGTCAGGGCCCCGGCGTCCGTCCGGCCCCGCGGGGTGAGGCGCCAGGCGCTGCAGATGCTGTGCGCGGTGGTCGGCGTGTTCGTGCTGTGCTTCCTGCCCCACCACGTCGTCCAGGGACCGTGGACCCTGGCGGTGCTGGGGATCAGTGAGGGCTGGGGCAGTGTGACCTGGAGCGGGGCCACCCGGCAGACCCTGAACGACGCCCATCAGGTCACCTTGCTCCTCATGGGCCTCAACTGTATCCTTGACCCGGTGGTGTACTGCTTCGCCACCAATAAGTTCAAGACTTTCATTTCCCGGCACATGAGGAAGTTGATGAAGGGGGAAACGTGCTCCGCACAGACGTACACCAGCCAGGTGTCCACTCAGGAGAGCGGTCGGAGAGCCCCAGGAGAAGAGCATTCAATGGCGACGATAGGGAAGGACTGCCAGATGCACGGCTAGAGCTGAACGTCACAGAGAGGAAACACAGCAAGGATCTTGAAGATTTAATGACGGTGAGAAGGTGGACTATTGTGTGAAGCCAGCGATGTATTATTTCAGGTTAGCGACAGTACAACTATGGAGGTGGTGTATAGCTATAATCGAAAATGTATAGCTTGTTATTATTGCTCTCATGCACAAGAGACATACATGGAATACATAGGGTTGTGGTGACCACTTCCTATCGCCCATGAGCGCTCATGTTCAAGTTGTTTAGTGTTTGCAAATGTGTTTGAATACAGGATCATATCACAATACGTTAGAAGATCGGCATTAACAACAACACACTGATGTCTTTGAATGCTATTTAACTCTGAAACTTTAGATTTTGTGAATTGGTTCCCATGTGTTTTAATTTTTTGGAAAGCAGAAGGAAACATGCTGCGTCACAATTGTCATTGTGGAATTTTATTGAAATGCGAAACAGGATCCTATTGTGAAATGTTTTTAAGGCAGTGAACTTTTGTAGACGTAAGGTATACAGTCATTCTGAAAGTATCGGGCTCCAAGAATGCTTCAACTCTGTCAAATGAGTCTCTTGTTTGAATCTATTTCTTTGTTCATCCAATGAAGGAAGGGGGAAGAAAATATTCTCCTATAACAGGAGGACATTTGTGTAATTGTTTGTGTATTTGAACACCGGCAAAAGACCAAGATATTGAATGGTTAATAGTTGCGTAAATCAAATGTACACACATCTAAACCAACTAAGGTCCACACATAGTCACACAAATCACTTAAATCAGAAAACATGTTGAGGAAACTTCCACAGAAGAAAAGTCTTATCCGGAAGGAAGTGATTCTAAATGTTGTAGCCATATTTGTTTTGTTGGATATGTGTATATTGACTAGAACCGACCCAAGATAAACGGTTTTGTAGATGAGGATGAGGACTTACATGATAAATCCAAATTCCTAAATCCGAATTATATCATTCATTTCTTCCAGTTTGTTTCTTTTCAGTTTGTTTGATTGATGTTCCTCTTAAGCCATTGTTTTTTAACGACAAACATTATGCATGTAGTCTCTTCATTTATGTTATTTATTCAAATAAACATCTTCACATTTCTCAAACACGAAAAACAAAATTTGTACTTTCATGTAAAAATAAGATAACAAACATCGGACAATCCATGTAAACTTCAAAAGCTGTTGATAAAAGTGGAAATGTAATTTTGCCATTCCCCGTCAACCTTAATTTTCCTCTCCAAAGAGGTCAAATACTGGTCATGGAGGTCAGGCCATACTGTTATATGTAATTTTCAATCATGAAGGTCTAGGATAGGCTGAATGCGACGTCATGGAGGTCTAGGGTAGTCTGGATTAGACGTCATTTCCAGTCATGAAGGGCAAGAAAATGCTGGAGTAGACATCATGACCAGTCATGGAGGTCAAGAACATACTGGAGTAGACCTCATGACCAGTCATGGAGGTCGAGGATAGGCTCCAGTAGATATCCTTCCCAGTCATGGAGGTCTAGGATAGGTTGGAGTAGACATTATGACCAGTCATGGAGTTTGGCTTCAGGTCTCCGTAGGCTAGGTTGGTTCCGGTGTAGTTCATGTAGTCACCTTGACTTTCAACATGTGGCAGGCCATCACTTGGTTTGAACCAATAAATAACAAACCAACAAATCAACTTTGCATGATATTATATCAAATACATTCTTGGCTACTCACTTTTTGACTCTCAATGTAACTTGCACACAAAAATTAAGACCGACTGTAATAATGGTTGTGTAATGTGTGTGTTTATAATAACTAATGGCTTACCTTGTGGCCATTTTAGATCCAGTCAAACCTGTATATGATTTGACCAATGCACATAAACACACACAGACACACACACACGCACGCACACACGCACGCACGCACGCACGCACGCACGCACGCACGCACGCACGCACGCACGCACGCACGCACGCACGCACGCACGCACGCACACACACACACACACACACACACACACACACACACACACACACACACACACACACACACACACACACACACACACACACACACACACACAAACACAGAAACACACACACAGACACACACCCACACAAAACCCGTTTAATGTGTGCAAAAAATAGGGAAACAAATACCCATTCAATCAATGAACATAATTCTTTTCGAACCTTTAGCCTTGGGACTTGTGGATATCACTTCCTCCAGAAGCGTGCAACAGGTGGCATAACCCCCCCTGGCAAACAGCAAAGCAGCAAGCAGGATGAGCCAACCCAGGAGAGACAGACCAAAGCCTGCCAGACCCAAATGATCCACAAGAGCCAGTCCTAAACATAACATATCAAATGCACAGATAGTTAAAATGAACCGAGGTCGGAGGTGAACACACAATTAGCAGTGGCAACATTAGCGATAATAAGCAAGGGAACTCAATTCTAAATGTCATCCAACAAAAAACCTGTAGATTCTCTTCAGGATTTTGTGAACTAAAACTTGCACAGACTAATTAAATTGTATACACAATGTCACAAATAAATACAATGCAAATTTCTACCCGTAAAAAAACCTACCCGTCTTTGGCATGGCCAAAACCTGAATCAGGAATGATGAGCTGTTCACCGTTTGATTGATCCCCATCTCTAGGCTCTGAGCCATGCAGTGGTAGTAACCGCTATCCTCTGGCCTGGAGATGACCACATCCCTCCCGGTGTACATCACGTTAATTCCCAATCTGTTCAGAGGTGTCATGTGCCAGGACCAGTTGACAGCGAGTGAAGAGGTGGGGGCATGACAATTCAGCACCACGGGTTGACCCTCCATGACAACGAGGTGGGAGGGAGTGGCCGACACCTCCAACTTCGCCAATCGCTCTGAAGCGGGCGGAGAAAAGACGTAAGGATTACTTATAACTTAAGATAATTCAATTATATTAGTTATATTGCTGTTGGATTTTCATTGGAAGTCATGGTAATACACACTTACCTACTACGGTGAGGTTGAAAGCGTGACTGAAAGGTGATTCCTTTGGCTCATGAGAACATAGGTATTTCCCAGAGCTCTCAACGGTTGCTTGGAAGACTAGATCTCCCCCTACAATGTGGTATAGATCTCCCCCTACAATGCGGTATCGACCCAGAGTCTGGTTGAAATAATACCAAGAAATTGACAAATTTCCTACCAGATTGCATGTTAACTTCACTTCATCCCCCTCCTTTTTAATCACTGGCTTTGCAGCAACACTCGGGAAATTACCTGTAAAAGAAAATCGAACAGACCTTAAAAACAGCCCTGGGGTTCTTCTCTGAAATATACTTTATCACCGGAAAGACAATTTGACAAGACAAAAAAGTATGTTGATTTCTCATAAATAAACACAACTTGGCATTTTTCACTTTCCGAACTCCAACACCCAAGACTATTCTTATAACAAAGAGTTCCAAACCTGCTGTTGCAGACAAGAAGAGTAACATAAGAGACCAACGCAGCATCTTGGTACGATGGTCAACTGAACTCCTGATTGCCACTGTCTTCTCATCAGGTAAGAGTGGCAGGTTTATGTTATCATCCTGAATGAGGGAGGAAGTACCAGGTTCCCCTTCAAATGTTTGACTGACTGTACCGCAGTGAATGTCAACACAATAAGTTGATAAGTTGTGAGGGCAACAAGGTTAAATCAAGCCAAGGCCACTGTATTTTCATACCCCCCCTGCACTATGCACTATTTACCCTCAGACTGCTCCCAGTCAGATTTGTACCCCCTGACAGTTCGACCCAAACCCCTTTCCCAGAGGAAAAGCCGCCCCCTGGCCAATACTGGCCAGTGACAGGTTACTGCAGCGTTTCTCCTGCTTGCGTCACCGCAATCAGCCTTGATTGTTTTGTTCTGCTATCAAATAAAGATGTTTCCGCACTGTGCACATGCAAATCATCAGCATTCATACACATACATCAGCACCACTGCTGGAAAGATCTTAGGGGAAACAAAAGTCACAGCAGGCTCAGAAGGATTCTTACCCAAATTTACGGCATCATTACCTGCACCATGCCGATTTGTCCAAGAACTATTTCTTGTTGACCTCAAAACAGTCATCTGTTTGTTTTCTGGGCAGATGATCGGTACC
>NC_079416.1:17507365-17537365 GCF_026213295.1 Gadus chalcogrammus
CACTGAACTGAGCCGATCTTGACATTTCCGTCTAGATGTATGTTTTGAACGGCATAGATGAATGCCTCTTTGGCCTTATAGAACTGCTCTCACATGGTGACTGCAGACCTCTCATGAGCATCTACAGATTGGCTGTGTAATCAGCCTGCTCTGAATAACAGAGTACAAAAGGATGTCCTTGGCAAACATGGCTTTGACTATGTACAACCAACAGAACTGATCATTATGCACAATTTTACTCACAGTTAACCAGCTGTCATATTCTTGACATTGCAGGGTTTGGATCTGTGTATATACCTTCACCAGGATCAAGTTGTTAAGTCAAGTTGCCTTAAGCCAGATCCAAAAAATGAAATGCTTTCAAAAACAAAATCGTCTGGATATTTACCACTCCATAGATACCCATATGCTTTGTTGACCACAGAAGCTGACTGTAAATGCTGTTTTATAGCAGTTTGCTGGTACGTTAATGCATTGACATCGACAGGGGCTTGAGATTCTTTAATATATAGAAGGATTAGGCTTCGTTTGCAGCTCCTTCTCTCTGCTTCTTCTCAATGGTGAAAGTGTGCTGGTCCTTGCGCGACAATTTAACCTTGATTGGGCTTTGTCTGCTCAAGTCTTCTCATCCTGCATTTAATACTGCTTGTAGAAAAGGCTCTCAGTTAATGGAGCATTCCAGCCACCCCTGCTATTAAGCATAGTGGTTCACCCCAACAGAGCGAAAAGAGTTGGGAGATAGTTCAGTGAAGGGGAATGTACTGTGCGTTCTGTGTTCGTAAAGAGACATTGTCAAGTTAAGTCACGCCGGGTGCCTTCTTGTGAGACAGAACCAAGCGGAACAGTATGAGAAAAAGCTGCAGTTTCACTAGTGTTTGGGTTGAATAAACCTTTAACACTCTAAGTACTTTGACAATTATTAGTTAAGGAAGTATTGTTTATAAATATTATTAAAATTACGAAGGTCTGAGAAATGGGGGATTGTGGTCTAGAAACGGCAGCCTACTCTGTTTCAGGAATACATTATTGACCAACAGTGGCAGCAATCTCTTAACATGGCATGGTTCGTTCACTTTAGCATTATAGCATGGTGTGGCCTTCTTCGCATTCCCTATTTCACAGCAATCAACACTGCTGTATTCGGTAACATGATTAGTTTGGAATGAGGACCATAATTGAGGATCATAATTTTGCCTTGAGTATGGGTTTACCGTCAGCCGTTATTGTTGGATTTTAATAGCGTTCACAGATCACAGATGAATAGAGACTTTATTTGAAGTATAGTAATAAGGGCTATTGGAACTAGTTAAATGTTTTATCATTGCCACTGCTAAACTAGCCAGATTAATGTACCACATTATCGCACTTTATTATTGTAGTTTTCCTTTTACTGGCGCATGCACAAACTGTTCCTTTACCGCAGGCTTGTGCCTACTTCCAATGTAATTCTGTTTTCATCACCATCCTAACATGGCAGCAATCTAAGGAGAAAATGTTCTCTTTATACTGTACTTCTTTGTACTGTGTGTTGAGACTATTAAAATAACTGTTGGTTTGATTAAGGATGTCGAAAGAATATTGCAAGGTTTGCATAGCATTGAAACGGTAGCCAATTAAGAGAGGTATTGCCCCCCCACAGACAAGCTCAAAAGCTGGAGTTTTGATTGGTTGTTGATGAAGTTTTAGGTAAGGGTTGAACTGGTTAACAGATGGGCATTGTGGATGTATTGAAATAGACCTCATGGATTTCTGGTTAATCACTTTTAATATCAATCCCGAATGAAGGGTCCAAAAAGTAGGCCTGCTCATTCTAAGCATATATCTAGGCACACATATCTTTTAGGTGCCCTGTTCAGAGAGTGAGCCGTGCCCCTATGGAAACCTGTGCACGTCCCTTGATATTAGAAATCTGCCGCTGTGTGTTCGCCTACATTAGCCTCACTACTCTCGCACAATGCCCGCTCCTCATCCTCCTCCATCCTGCCAGAGCTGGGGGAAAACAAAAAATAGCTGTACGGTCGACAGCAATTACCTCAGCAGAAGCATGAAGCCAGCTTTCCTCTTTGGCTCGCTTTCTTTCTTTCATTTTTGCTTTTTCACTCTTTTCATTCTGCTACCTTCTTCCATCACACTGTCCCCCGGCCGTTCTTGGCGTGTGGCATATCTCTGATTGGCCCTTAAGCCCGGCTAACGGTTGTGACTCTGAGGCACGCCTGGCAAACTAACCCTCTTGGCTCCCTGTGTTTAGGAGGAATCATGTAACACACACACACACACACACACACACACACACACACACACACACACACACACACACACACACACACACACACACACACACACACACACACACACACACACACACACACGTGTTTTCACACACGCGCATACACACAACAACAACATCAAAACATTTTCCAGGGAATGCACAGGTACTCACACCTCATCTTGTATCTTTTTGTGTGTTTCCTGTCGAGTTGTGGACCAGGGCAGGAATGCGGGGGGTCTTTGTCTGTGTCCCGGGGCTAATTGCTAATGCCTGGCCGATCCGTGCCCCCCTCTCATTGACTCGACGGAGGGCCCCCTGGGGACTCAAACCAGCACCCAAAGACACACACACACACACACACACACACACACACACACACACACACACACACACACACACACACACACACACACACACACACACACACACACACACACACACACACACACACACACACACACACACACATGCACACACGCAATCAATAATGGATGCACAAGTTTACCGCTGAGTGCAGCGACTGATTACGATTATCTTGGAAGGCTTCATTGTGTGTGTGTGTGTGTATGTGTGTGTGTGTGTGTGTGTGTGTGTGTGTCTTATTGTGTGGTGCTAACTGGTGTCTGGTCCTGGTCCCAGAGTGCGTGTTTATGTGATTGTGATTAAGTGCATCGCGGTGGGTTCAACAGCCCAGGCCCCGGCAGTGGCGGCCACAACCAGACTAATGTTCCCCTGCTCTTATTTCATCAATACTACGGAACAATGGGGCCAGGTGAGTCTCTGGAAATAGCGCACGGTTTTCCCTTTTAAGACGAATCACTTACATAGTTTAGATGTGGAGTGAGCGCCGCGACGCTCTCAGCTGTGCTCATGATACGGGTTAAGAGCGAGGAGCAAAGGGAACATTAGACGCCTTTTGTTTCGGTGGAATTCCCCATGTGGTTTCTGGGCAGAGGGATAGGCCTAGGCCTAGGCCTAGGAGGCTGCATGCACCATGGCAGCATGACATCATCCCTGTGCGCTATAGTAGGACGCCACATGGCTGCATCGCAGGCTAACGCAGTGACATCATCAAGCCATCTCTCGCCTCTTCTTCTTTTATGCTCTGTAACCTTTCCCCCCCCCCCCCTCCCTCTTGCCCGTTCCGCGCCTCTGTCTCCCTCTCTCTCTGTCGGCTCATGTTTGCTTTTGTTCTCGTCGGTGGGACGGCTGACTCACGGCGGTGATCTTGACCACACACAGGGAAAAGGTCAAGGTTGGCCGGCAAATTGCCTCAAAGCAATCAGCCGTGTCTCCCTGTGCCAACAGTAGGGGATCTCTCTTTGTGTGTTTGTGTGTGTGTGTGTGTGTGTGTGTGTGTGTGTGTGTGTGTGTGTGTGTGTGTTGGTGTGGTGATCTGCTTTGAAGTCTAAGGTGGTACCGAGGGCGGGGCGAGGGCAGGGGACATGAAAGCGCCGGCGTCGATGCCGGGGTGACATTTGAACACAGATCAGGCTGACCCAGCAGGGGGCCTTGGTGTGTCTGTGTGTGGTTGTGTGTGTGTGTGTGTGTGTGTGTGTGTGTGTGTGTGCCTGTGCGTTTGTGTGCATATGTGTACGTGTGTGTGTATGTGCGTGTTTGTGTTTGTGCAGATAGGCATTGGGGGTTGGTCTGTTAGTCTGTGTTTCTTTTAGGCGCTTGTTTGAGAGTGTGCTTTTGGGGGTTTGCTTTTTGGGGCGGTTTTTGTGTGTGTGATTTGTACTTATTCGTTGAGTGTGGGCCTTAGGTAGTGTGTGTTTTGGCAAGTGTATCTCTTTGTGTAGTGTGTGTAAGTGGGTGGGAGGGTGTCAGCCTGACTCTCTCTGAATCCCCCTCACACATATGTACTCACCCCCAGCACACACACAAACACACACACACACACAAACACACGCACACAACTGACACACGTCTTCACCTGTTGAAAGTCATGTCTGAGGAGGACAATTGCAGCATGTATCAATTGCAGCTTGCACCACATACAGTCTCTATCATTTGATATCAAATTGCTACATGTAATGCAGCCCCCATACTGTGTGTGTGTGTGTGTGTGTGTGTGTGTGTGTGTGTGTGTGTGTGTGTGTGTGTGTGTGTGTGTGTGTGTGTGTGTGTGTGTGTGTGTGTGTGTGTGTGTGTGTGTGTGTGTGTGTGTGTCGTTGTGTAAACAGGTGTTATTGTGCCCACAGGATGCCACATGTCCCTGTGCCCATGATCTTCCTAACAGCTGTCAGCTAATAAAGTGTGTGTGAAAATGTGTGTGTGTCGATATGAATGGGCTTGGCCCGTGAGTGCAAAAGGGCCTGCTCTAAATGTGAACGTACAGTGTTTAAGTGTGGAAAGTGTGTGTGTATGTGTGTATACATTTATAAACTCTTTTCAGACTTACCGGGGTCCTCTATACCCCCGTTTATCGGCCCTATGAATCTGCATATGCTCTTGAGGGCCACTTTGAGCGAGGATTTTAACCCCTGCCATTTGACTGATTGTAGTGCACTCCATTAAAATCTCTCTCACTGTGTTCAGGTGGTGCTGGAGTCGCTGGACTACCAACACTACCTGCCTCTCTTCTTCGACGGGCTGAGCGAGACCAACCACCCCTACGAGTTCTTGGCCCGCTTGGGGGTCCACGAGATGCTGGAGCACGGAGACGGGAAGATCCTCCCCGTCATCCCCCTGCTCATCATCCCCATCAGGAGTGAGTCACAGACACGCACACACACACACGCACACGCACACAAAGACGGACGGACGGACGGACGGACGGACGGACGGACAGACACTAGGTGAAGTCTGGGCACCGGCTGCGTGGTTGGTGTGGACGTGTGGAGCTCTGTCTAGACAGGGGTTGACTGCGGCGTCCACGAGAAGGTTGGGCTTTTCTGACGCCTATAGTATGTCGCCAAGGTGTGTGTGGATGGTGAAGCTCCCTCTGAGCAGCGATGAATTTACTGTCCACGTTCGAGCGAGGGCTAGGCATCCCTGACACGTATAGTATACAATACGGTGTGGGCTCCTTTTAATATACAACATGGCTTAAAACGCTCATAACAGGTACACAACAACGGTGCTAAAAAAGTATCACAAAGTTGGCGTGGGTCGTAACGATGGGGATAACACGGGGATAAACTCTCAGCCCAAAATATAAAAGAAACACAAAAGGATGTAGTGTTTGTATTCCATCTTAATCAGTGGGTTCACTGGCTCTTTAAGTGTGTGTGCTGACGCCTGGTTTATTCTGTGCACATTGAATGCACAATGAAGCACAGGTGTGCACCCTTACCCAGCCCCAGAGTCTAATAGGTCTGACTTGTAGTCTGACTTGAGTGACTTATTTTTACACCCAAACACACACACGCGCACACGCGCACACGCGCACACACACACACACACACACACACACACACACACACACACACACACACACACACACACACACACACACACACACACACACACACACACTATGAACCCACACTTCCAGTCGGCAAGGGTAGTTCGGAGTAAAGGTCACATCCCTTGCCAAAGTGGTCTCTGCCTTCAAGAATAGGAAAATTTAGACAGAGGTGAACAGCGGGGGGTGGGTCTGGGCTGGACTACAGGGAGAGAGGAGGCACATTTCTACTCCCACTATTCCAGAAGGCACACACGCTGCCGTACAAGAATACAAAGAATCAGGCTTTGGTTTGTCAACAGGCAAACACACACACAAACACACACACACACACACACGCACACACACACGCACCCACACACACATATTGACTGTTTTTTGTTGTCTCATGGAGTTGCTGCCAAAGGATTCTTTTTTAAAGCTTCAGCGCCATTAGCTTTGCGACCATGGAGGGCATAGTGTTGGACACCACAGACAGTTGGCTGGTAGTGTGCGTGTGTGTGTGTGTGTGTGTGTGTGTGTGTGTGTGTGTGTGTGTGTGTGTGTGTGTGTGTGTGTGTGTGTGTGTGTGTGTGTGTGTGTGGGGGGGGGGTGCTCTCTTCCACCCTTCCTAGCAGGCAGGCACATACCCACACGCACACACACACACACACACACACACCAATCTGGCTACAAAACCGCCAAGGCTTGACCTCACATCACATTGCTGAGATGTCACGCTTCCCCCTAAACTCATCTGCAATACAGAGCTGAATAGATGGTGACAGATGTTGTTTTTTTTTGAGGGCTACCTGATTAGTAGTATCGTTTCATTGTACTACGGCTTTAATGAGTTGTGAATGATATTCTGCTGCTAGATTCTCTTAACCTGATCGATATTGAACTACACAATGCAAGAAATGTAGACGTATGTATTAGGTCAACAAGCGGACACGTTTTAAACTCATGTGTACTATTTGATCATCTTTTCCTGCTTCATAGTCAGTGCAGGCGTGTGTTTGCGGTGTCCAACTCCCATGAGGCTTTGGCAGATATTTGCTCCTTGCCTTTGGGAAGCCAGACCAAAAGGTGATGGCTGTGCCTCTCAGGAAAAAGCATACCCACACACCCAAACACTACCACGCACACACGCACGCACGCACACGCACACTCGCACACCAATAGCGGCGTGCTCTCACTGATAATGGAATTTTAAATGGCCTGCCTCCTTATTAGCGCCAGGGTTTATTAAAATATGGAGAGAAGAAAATCAAGACAAGTTTTTCCGCCAGTCTGCGTCTCCTTTGCTGATTAATTGTTTTCCTGTGCGACTAGAAAGATGGCTGCCGCTTGGCTGTTATCTCAAGAGAGAGCGAGAGAGAGAGAGAGAGAGAGTGACTCACGTCAGGCCCCCGGCCTAGACCCCCCCCTCCCCCTCCCCCACTGAGAATACTCATTGAATAACATATACATAGAACTTCCCACCACCCACACACACGCACAAACACTCAACTACACACCGTTTTGGCATGCGATAAGCAGATGAAGAGAGCGCAGAGAAGACTGCAATGAAGAGGGAAATGTCTCTCAAGAGGTTTAGTATTGAGTATCGGATATAGGTTAAGGGCAGCTGTCTTCACATATGAACCCCAGACAACCGCCACGGGGTAGATTGTGCAGGAGGCAGGATATAGGACTTAGAATTCACTGTATATAAAAAGTATTCTACAAATATCGCAGTGTTTTGTGGGCACATGGAAGATTACAGAGGAGACCGCTGATTCATCTGTAATGATGACTGATTTTGCGTTGCATCAATTCTACAGCGGTTTTGATGTCCACAAAATCATCCTCCTGGTTCCGTACTAGTCGCATGATAGAAGGTCATCAACACTGTGAATTCTTCTTCTTCTTCTCTGCAATTACCACCAACTACTGTAACAGAGTATTTACAACAGGGTCTAGTTGCTGAATTCTCCGGACAATGGCCTGCTCTATTGACACATGGGCTCAGTCGGACGTTCAACGGTGTCCTGTGCAGCTTCTTCCAATAATTGCATTGTCACAGACAGCTCCTTTGGCTAGGGTCTAGGTAAGTTAATGGTTGATGTGCACGTGTGGAAAGAGGCCAGAGAACCATTTTGGGGAAAAGGGGGATGACAATTTGCAGAAATGATTGCAGTTGTAGCGGTTGTTGTACACTAGGGAAGGTTAGAGATAAAAAAAAAAACGAATAATTAAGGTTTAGAGAGACAATAACTGTTCTATTGATTTATCACTTCATCGCTAAACACAAGATAATTTGTGTTTCGGATACCAAGCACTCCCAGGAAGGCAAAACGACAGCGATGGAAAGAAATGAGCACGCTTATTTGTATGCAAGTGTCGATGCTTCCCTTAAAGTGGATTTGAATAAAAACCCCTGCCTGACAGATCCGACGTGACTCCCAGGGTTAAGGAATGAAGGTAAATGTGGGTGATTCGCCCGCTACACTGCCTGCTTTAAACAGGCAGGGCAATTCTGAGCCATGCTTCGGTTGATCCTCCACCAATCCCTCCCAAACCCGTAGATCGGCATAACATTTGTTCAGCCAACCCCCTCCTCCCCCTAAAAAAATACAAATCTGCAATGACACTTTCATTACGAGGGGATCCCGGGCACGGAACGTCTCACTCTGATCTGTGGATGTGTATTTACCCAGGGTAACTTTGCCAGCTAAACTCTTCCAACGTGCCGGCTCTGCCTGCCACTGGGACTTTGCACAGAAGTCACCATAGCAAGGTCGCCATAGCTTTCCTTTTTTCTCAGACTGATTGTAGAAGCAGCGTGAAGGGACGGTTACTTTATTCATATTGTGTGCTTATGCAGGTTTTCTACCAGGCCTGAATACATTCCAACTCTCTCGCTCTCCGCCTCCCTCTCTCTTATTCTCTCTTGCTCTCTCGCTCTTTTGCTCTCTCGCTCTCTCTCTCTCTCTCTCTCTCTCTCTCTCTCTCTCTCTCTCTCTCTCTCTCTCTCTCTCTCTCTCTCTCTCTCTCTCTCTCTCTCTCTCTCTCTCTTTGGGTGTCAAGGGGAGAGAGTACAGATGAATAATTGAACGGGCCCCTGGTCCAAATGTCACAGCAGGGGGAAGTTGTTTGCGCTTCTTGGTAATTAGAGTTCCAATGTTTGTTTATGTAGGTTTGAAAATTCCCGTCATACCAGATTCTAACCTCATCTGAACGACGGACAGAAACAGACAAATATGGGATAACGCTCAATGAAGTTGCTCGTTATGCTGATTTTGCTTGTGGTAGTCCTGTAAATACAAGCTTAAATACACAAAAACACTCCCAGACACAGACACATACACACAGATATATATATAAATATATATATATATATATATATAATATATATGAACAAATCATTGTCAACCCAGTTTAGGTGTCTACATAGTTGAAACTTCCTTTTCAAATTTAGATTCAGAAGATTTATTATAGAGAGATTTGTCACATAATTATTAATACGAATAGGAGAAAAATTGTGCCTCGTTTAAGTCAATTAACATTTTTTTTACGTTTTGCAAAAATACATAACAAAATATGTATTATTTTTTGTACTATGTATATACACATTAGTTTCAATAAGACTCAAATCAAAAATTGCCTCGTGAACTGTTGCACTTGTGGATCAGGTGAAATGCGTTCTTTGACGTAGTTTTGAAACAATCTGGGCAAAATATAAAACCTGGATCATAAATATGCATGCAATAATTGCACATTCAAGTTAACTATTTTGACACAAGTTGAATCCGATGAGTATTAATAATTATGAGACAAATCTCCCCATATTATATCACCTTTCCTGTGTGTGTGTGTGTGTGTGTGTGTGTGTGTGTGTGTGTGTGTGTGTGTGTGTGTGTGTGTGTGTGTGTGTGTGTGTGTGTGTGTGTGTGTGTGTTTATTCATGTGTTGGAGTTGCGATGAATTTGCCTGTGATTGTGTGAAAGGGTGTATGTGTGTGTGTGTGTGTGTGAGTGTGGGTGTGGGAGACACTCAGTGTGCCTGTGAGTGTGTGTTAGAGACGATAGATGTCATTAATACACACCAATGTAATTATTCATTAACACAGTTAATGTATGTGCTGTGGGATCCCTCTATCGGAGGCGGTAAACATTTCCACGACGACGTTGGTTCGAGTGCTTTTATTTCTACCACAGAGGGGAAAGGGGAAGAGCTAAGCGACTAGTCTGTTGGTCCTGAATCCCAGGGTCCGTTGGTCAGAGTCTGGTTCACTGGTTGGAAATAGAGATAACGTCTAAGCCAAGGGGAATCACCAATAAAATCATCGGTTTAACCTTCCCGTATCCGTCATTATATCACTCTTGTTTCTTCACTAGGGTTATCGCTCACGCTCACCCTACTGTTAGAGAGTAGCCTCCATCCTACTTATTCTCTCTCTCTCTCGCTCTCGCTCTCGCTCAAACTCTCACTATCTCTCTCAATCTGGTCTCCTGTCTTCTGTATCCTGCACTTGGTTTTGCTTCACTGCAGGTGGAGGTATCTTCCCTTCCATAGCATTCCTTGCTGTGGGAGTTTACCCTCTGCAAAGGCCTTGCCCCCCGTGTTTCTCGCAACAGAATGTGTGTGTGTGTGTGTGTGTGTGTGTGTGTGTGTGTGTGTGTGTGTGTGTGTGTGTGTGTGTGTGTGTGTGTGTGTGTGTGTGTGTGTGTGTGTGTGTGTGTGTGTGTGTGTGTGTGTGCGTGTGTGTGTGTGTTTGTTTATATAGGTGCTTGTGTTTAGATATTTACATGCGTGTGTAGACACTTCCCATGATTTTTAAACCTTTGGAGCCATGTGTTGCTTCGCTTATTTTGTCAAACTCACCCACTCGGCAGCCCTATGCGTGTGTATTCTGTGTGTGTGTGTGTGTGTGTGTGTGTGTGTGTGTGTGTATTTTGGCATGCTTCTAAGGATTGTTTACTTGCATTGATATGCGTGGTTTTGCCACGGGCTGCTGGTGCCGAGGCACTCCGCTAACCAAGAGCTTCAACTGTCATACTCGAATGCTCTGAGGACATTTATCCTCCTCTTCCTCGCTGTCATTCCCCTACTCTGTTTCTCTACCTTTCTATTACTCTTTCTATTACTCATTTTCTCTCTCACTCTTTTATTTTTTTATTTGTGTTACTATTTTATTCAGTCATTCAACTGTAATCAATTGCATAATATTTGTTTGGACGACCAAGTGGATTGGAAGCTTTCTATAACATTAATAAAGGTGGATGATAAGTCAAACCTCTCTCTCTCTCTCTCTCTCTCTCTCTCTCTCTCTCTCTCTCTCTCTCTCTCTCTCTCTCTCTCTCTCTCTCTCTCTCTCTCTCTCTCTCTCTCTCTCTCTCTCTCTCTCTCTCTCTCTCTCTCTCTCTCTCTCTCTCTCTCTCGCACTCTCATGTGTCGCTAATTGTCTCTCGCCCATTAGACACTGAACAGAAATAGTTAAATTCAGTTTTGACAAGGAACTGCGTCACACACACGCACTCACACATACACACAAACACCCCTCCCCCTCAAGAAAAAAACCCATTTTCAAGAATTCACTCCGTATTATTTTCCATCACCTTTCTCCTTCGGCTTCTTCTTCTCGATCCATTTCTCATTGTTGTTTACTTCATTTCTTCTCCCATTCTCTTTTTGCTCCTTTCCCAGAGCATTCTGCCGCCACTCCTCCGTCTCGCCCACCGTCCTTCTTTGTTCGCTCCATCGGCGGAGGAGTGCGTCGAGTGCAGCTGTGGACGAAATTACCCCATGATTGGCTCACACTTACTCTTGCTGTCTCAGTGCATTCAAAAGCCCTGATTGCAGCCTAGCCAGCCCCAAATCAAAGGCTACATAAAGAAAGAAATGCTTTCAAGGAAGGAGACTGAGAGGGCTGTATACCACTATATATACCCCTATATATATCTTTAGATATATGTATATTATAGAGAGACGGAAAAGAAAGCCCTGTGCGTTTTGCAGGTTTGTTTTGCCTCCATCTGCCTCGCTTCTCGTCTTAATGCCATGTTTTGGAGAGAAGGTTTGTAAGTGAGAATAAATTATGGAGACCAACAGACCGACAGGGCAGCTCAGGACAACTCATTCTAAAAGTGCTTATGAAAGTCCTCATTCTGTGGCATTGGTGTGAGTTGGTTGTCTGTACATATATAATATGCAAGCGTTTTTGGATCTATTTATTTGACGAAAACATTCTTTTTTTTTTGACCTCCAGTCACCTGACCATCCCCAACAGTACTCTTCTTGTACTGGCCACACAATCCACCAATTGTCGGGTAATTCCCCCGCATCCCACAAAGGACAAATGTATTTCTAGAATATATAGCTGCCATTGAGACCGAAAGCATTTCTTTGATCACAGGTGCCTTCAAGAAGGCCTCCACCATAGAATTATACCTTAACCCAATGCAATCAAACAAAGCTGACAAAGCTCCCCAAACACTACGCACCACCAACCCTGTCCCGTTGGAGGAACAGAGGGCTTTTCACCCCATGGTAACGGCTCTAACCGTCCTGACCTCTGACCCTTCCGTCCTCTCCTAGATGGCCTGAACACGCGGATCCCCCAGGTGCTTTGCAACATGATGAAGGCCCTGCAGCAACTGGTGGTGTCTGAAGAAAGGGTCGGCGAGGCCCTCGTTCCTTACTTCAGGCAGATCCTCCCCATTTTCAGGATTTTCAAGAACAAGAACAGTGAGTTCATGCTGCCGTGGTGCAGTGCGTTGTGTATCCGTTGTGCGTTGTGTGTCCCTGGCGCTCCGGCTCGGGAGTGCAATGGGTCCTCCTTTGTGATTGTGATCTTAGTAGCTTTTGTGTGCTTGAAGTAGTGCTAAACAGACCACTGTGATTGAACCTGCGACACTTTTTGGTTGCCATTGAATGAATAGCAATTTGGAAACAGTGAGGAGTTGAGACAATGGCAGGATCACTCACGTCAACACTAACGTCGCACCCGGCCTGTGTGATTCCAGTGCTTTTCTTCTGTGCGCGTACGTTCGTCTGTGTACTATTTCTTCCCCTTGGTTCTTCTTCTCCACACATCTTTACTCTATTTCCCCCCCCCTCCATTGTGCGGCCAGTCAGCATTGTGCCGGGCTGTTGGAGAGGGAGAAGAGAGAGCCTGTCCTTGTCTAGTGAGTGTGAATGGGGCAGGGTACCTGGGTGACACCTCGATATTGCAGATGCACCTCAGACAGGGCAGACGTCTTTGTGCCTCAGTGTCAAAGCGCTTAGCGGGTGATCGGGCGTGACGCGGATCGCGGCTCCCCTTCCTCCCCCCACAGAAACAACAACAGCCCCGCCAACACACGTCATCGTTATCGCAATGATTCACTTAAACACATGCACACTTAAATGGACGAGAACACAAGCGATTTTTCCGCCCGATCAATAACCAATTTGGATCTATTGTTGGTTTTAATCCCCTTGCATTATCTGTTTGGCGTTTCCTTTTATCTTCTTTCCAGTGGTCTTAGAAATAAATAAATATTGGAGCAAAGTGGTGCGGGCTGGGGGGTTGGTTGGAGGCAGATATCAGGATAAGACAAAGAAAAAAAGAGAGGAAAAGACTGCCTTATTAACGCCTGGCCTCGTGCGAATCTCCTGTAAATGAGCTGTCAAATCAATCCCTTAAACCCCGTTTGAAACAAGCGGGCATTTTTCTTTCACTTCCCTCTCGCCGCGGTGCGTGATCATCGGCTTTGCCGGATAACCCCTAGACAGAAACACTGGAGACGCTTTCTGCCCTCCTGCCAGTTCTCCCCGCAGCAGCCAGCACCGGCTGCCTGCCACTGCTGCCCGGCATCGATTAACCCCCGACGCCACTCTCTAACCTTGCCAGGCTCTCTCCCCGGCACCGACCTCTCCTGTAGAGGCCCATCTGGAGGAGGGCTACTGCTGCGGCGGCCAAATGCTAACCTGTAACCCAGGAACCGTGATTAGAATCCGACAACCCTTTAATTATCTCGAACAAACACCCCCACCCTGTCTGGGATATTCTGCTCTGTGTGTTTGTGCGCTGCCTTTAGTATATTTATCGTTGAGAGGGATGAAGGCCTGGGCTGAAACATTGCTGAACCCAATTTAGCTTAAACGTGAATGCTATTTGACTCCCTCTTTTTGGACAGGCCTTCTGACCCATAAGGTTTCCAAAGCCATGGGAACAACTAACGTTGTGGAAATGAAACAGAAAATCTGTGTCTTCATTGTATTTCCTCCCTTTCTCTCTAGTTTACAGAAACTGCACTGTTGTTACTGAGCGATTTTGTATTGTGATTTTGAGCAATCAATGAGGCGGAGGAGGATGAAAGTCATGAGGGTGATTATGATAATGATGATGATGATGATGAGGAAGTGGAGGATGTTAAAATGCATATTTTACAGTATATGTCCTTTGGAACGAAACCCAACCTGGCAACCTTATTTTAAATTAGTTTGCACTTCCCTGTCGCTTCTGCACCGAATAAGTTGCCAATTTATGTATTGCACCACCCACTCCTTGGCAAGCAATAAAGATAGCACCTCAAATAGACATCTCTTTTTTATTGCTGTTTTAATGACAAAAACGCCCCCCCCTCCCCTTCACTCTTCCCTTCTCCGTTCTTCTTCTCTCCTCCTTTGATGTACTGCGCTTTCAATCACCATCAATGTGTTCCCTGAAGTCTGTCCATTATCTCAAATATTCTTTAAACACCTCCAGCGCGCTCCCTAACACACACACACACACACACACACACACACACACACACACACACACACACACACACACACACACACACACACACACACACAGACACACTGACACACTGACACAGACACCCAGACACACAGACACACAGACACACAGACACACAGACACACACACACACACACACACACACACACACACGTCCTCCACAACCAAACGCCCGCCAGTGGCTTGTCTTTGTCACACAGGCTCTGTCGTTGTGCTGAAGGCGATACAAGAGGAAATGGGGGTGGTGGGGGGGAAGAGCTTTAGTTGTGTGGGACGGGGTGGACTCAAGCCACAGGCAGGCGCCTCTTGGCTCCCCCACATCCCACACCAGGCATGGTGCTCCGTGTCCTTCCTGTGTCCGCCACGACAATAGTGCCACTGTCCGCCGTGGGTGTGTGTGTGTGTTTAAGTCTGTTTGTGTGTGTGTGTGTGGCTGTGCTTCAATGGATGTTTTGTCTCCCAATATGCAGCTGTTGGCCTCAGCGTGTCTCTCTCTCTCTCTCTCTCTCTCTCTCTCTCTCTCTCTCTCTCTCTCTCTCTCTCTCTCTCTCTCTCTCTCTCTCTCTCTCTCTCTCTCTCTCTCGCTTGCGCTCTCGTGTGCTCTCTCTCTCTTGCTTGCTCTCTCGTGCGCTCTCTCTCTTGCTCTTTCTCTCTCTCTCTCACTCCCTCACTGATCACCATTGTCAGTTCTGCCAGCCTCTCACTTATGTGACAAAATGCAAACACACACACACACACACACACACACACACACACACACACACACACTCACACTCACACTCACACTCACACTCACACTCACACTCACACACTCACACTCACACTCAGACACACACTAAGGCTCTACCTAGGCATACGTATGGGCTCACATGCTGTCCGAGCCGGTCATGTAGCCTGTCCTGGTCCCCGTCGTCCTGGCTCTCACGGCTGGGCGGACCAGGCTCTGGTGAGCCGTCAACAGCATTTTAACACGGGAACACGTCCAGAGGGCCTCTGTTCACACCCTCCTGCTGCTGCCGCGTGGAGCCCGTCCACAGCCCGCCTACACCCAGACTAATGCCTGAGATACCCTGTCGGACAGGGTTCTGACCCGTGCCCCCCACACCGCGGCTATGTGAGGCCTTATCTCAGGCATTAGTCTGGGGTCAGTGCCTGTTACTCTGGCGGGAGCACCCCCTTCTCTCAAGGATGCTTTCCCTCAACTCTCCTACCTCTGCCATCCATCCACAACATCCGCCAGACCTGCGGTCCCGAGGGAATGTGGAGAGCTGCCGTCGCTCCTGCTCCCCGGGCTGCACTGACGGCTCTTTTTTGAAGTGAGACGATGAGAACGAGTAATCGTTCCGCTCGATACGGCCGTTTGGAGCCGACTGGTGCTCAAAACGTCTTTCAGAAGTTTGGTTTGTTTTGTGTGTGTGTGTGTGTTTCAGTGTGTGTGTGTGTGCACGTCTGCGTTTTTATTATTGTGTGCGTGTGTGCGCACGTGTATGTGTGTGTGTGTGTGTGTGTGTGTGCCTTCGCGGGGCGTAACTGTGTGTGTGTGTGTGTGTGTGTCTGTCACATGGATGACAATGTGGATGATGTCGTGGGAGAAGCCATCCAATGTGATTTGCAGGGCTCTCTTGTTGCTCGCCCATGATGAATCTTATCTCTTCTGCTGCCCGCGGGGGGGGGGGGGGGGCTGCGGCGGTCCCACTGCCACACATTCCACCGGCAGCAGCGGGGAAGAAGGGAGGAGGGGGAAGGGAATGCGTCACTTCTTATCATCACATTGAAGCAGAGACGAGTGAATGAAGTCCTGTCAGAAATTGTGCGCAAGACAAATTTGGCACGTGTCATTACATTAATAAGAAAATTAATGAATAGATGGTTACATTGTGTTTTTGCTTTGCTAGGAGATTGAAGAGTAAATATCTTTAATTAAGGGACTTTAATTAAGAAGAGCAAGGCCCGGTGGCCGTGCCCTTTTGGTCTTCGGGGGGGTGGGGGGGGGAGTCTTTCGCCTGATGGATGTAGGAGACACACAACGCCAGCAGATTAAGGCTTTACTGGACCCCCACACAGCTGTTAAAGCGCTACCCCGCAACCGATCTGTATGTCAGTGGCCTTATTCAGAAAATGACCCCCCTACAAATACACACACTCGCGCACACACTCACACACACAAAATGGATGAAGCATTAGACAATCGAAGCAATACTTTGTTCTTGACATTATTCGGTATAGTGTGTAGTGTTTTGTATTATCATGATGTAATGTACTTTGGTCTATCACTCGTTTTTTTTGGCCCGTGTTGGGGCTGTGTTGTGGTTGTTCGGGGTTTTCCTGCTCTTATCTGTTAGGTGTAGGTCCTTAAACCCCCATTCATCACTGACACCCCCCCCCTAACACCGGCACACCAACCCTCCCACACACACACTCACAAATACAAAGGCAAACGTATTATCACACAAACACACAAATAAACACACTCACACACACACACACACACACACACACACAGACACAGACACAGACACAGACACAGACACACACAGACACACACACACACACACACACAGAAACACACAGAAACACACACGTCTTGCCATACCATCACACACGCACACAGACTCCCAAATACACAAGCACACATATTAACACACACACACACGCACACACACACACACACACACACACACACACACACACACACACACACACACACACACACACACACACACACACACACACACACACACACACACACACACACACACACACACAATAAACCACACACATCCTCCCCCAAACACCACACAGGCGTTCACAAATACAAAGGCGCAGCGATTCTCTCACACACACACACACGCACACGCACATGCCAACACACTCACTTGCGCACAACTGCTCAAACCGCTGTGATTTGGTGGCCTCTTTTATTTTTCCCGCTAGGAATGTGGCTGACTATGATAAGGCCTACACACATTGTTGGTCCACTCACACACACACACACACACACACACACACACACACACACACACACACACACACACACACACACACACACACACACACACACACACACACACACACACACACACACACACACACACACACACACACACACACAGTAAGGCCTGCTGATGGCGGCCCTTTGTCTTGTGTGGCGGTACGGCTGCTGGTGTTTTTGTGCCGGTGACAGATGGCGGCGCCGTCTTCTTTCTGGGCCGACTCTATCTGTGGATCTCATGACACACTTGTGTGTGCGTGGTGTGTGTGTGAGAGAGTGTGTGTGCGTTTGTGTGTCTTGCCGCAAGAACAGAGCAAATTCATGGAGACACATTCCTCATCTTACCCCCACACACACACACACACACACACACACACACACACACACACACACACACACACACACACACACACACACACACACACACACACACACACACACACACACACACACACACACAGAAACGTACACACACACACACAGAAACGTACACTCACTTCCTGTGACGAAGTGATAAGCGGTGGGAATAGTCGATGCAGAATGACAAGCGCTATGCATGGACTAAGTGCTTATTTTGGACACTGCATGGACATTTTCGCATGTTCTATACCGTTGTTTTCCGTTTACCATTCCCTGTCACCACGCACATTCAGCAACAACATAGAATTACCACCAGTTAAGAATCACACAAATAATTTTGTCGCTTTAGTCACTAGGTGCGTTTCCATCCCCCTGATTTTATGCAAACTTTGAAGTATCGAATCAGTACACGGTGATGGAAACACCAAATTTCGCATTAAAATCCTCGAATTCGCCAAAAAGTTTATCCGCTCGCTTGTGGTGGTTTTTGAGAAATGCGAAAGAGAGTAAATTCGCAAAATGGGAGATGGAAACACACTTTTCGAAACAGCTGTGACGTAGCGAACTTTGAACACACAGGACTGACAGTCTTTCAGATTTCCGCATAACGACCGGCCGTAGCAACCCTGCCGTCATCGACGTGTAACGTCATCACCCTATTGTGCTCTCCCATACTGAAGGCACTCGACGACGTCCCTCGTATTTCCCTTGTTACCGCTGTGTACATTGTAATTTCTCTATTTCTTCGTCTACGGATGGAAGTTAAAATAGCCAATGATAATTTCACTGAAAGAACAGTTATGACTTGCCCAAGGGAAACCAATTGCTGCTGAATTCCTCTCTCCATGTTTGTTGTTTGTTGTTACTCTTCTCTATTGGCGGACCAACCGCTTTTTGTTACACTTGTTACAGCTTTTCTATTTCTACCATTTATTACAGCCACGTGTCGGCATACATTTTTTGCCTACAGCGCCACCTCCAGGCAGAACTAGGGTAGTTACCCGTTCCAACCACTTGATGGAAACGCACCTAATTCGAATTACTTTTTTGCGAACTTTGCAAAGATTTGCATCACCTTTTAGATGGAGACGCAGCTAATGTTTTGTCATTTGCCGGCCCAATTTACAGTTCCATCTGTACATTACTAATATTTCTATTCCTTATTCATGTCTGATATCAGTCATTCAGGAGTAATCAATTGTCTGGGAAGTAAAACTTTCATTTTTAGGGTTCTCTCACATTCAATGAAAACTTCAGGTTTTTGGAACCTGGAACTTATCTTCTGATCATTTTAAATGTGGCTGACTATGATAAGGCCTACACACATTGTTGGTCCACACACACACACAAAAAAAAAAAAAAAGTATATTAATTGGCCCAATATTGAGCAGAAAGCTTCAGCCCCAATCTGTAAAAAAAAAAAAAAATGAAATCAAATCCTTATTTATGGATTTTTGCTGGTTAAACTTTGTAATGTCGTTAATTAATTTTAATTAATTGGGTTTAGCTTAGGGGTGGAGCCAACCCAACGAGTAACCCAATTTCACCCTTATGGGATCATTGGGAATAGTTAGGGAGTGCTGGTGGATAGGTCACGGTTGTCTCGGGTCATGAGTCAGGGCTGTTATGCCACTGTTCATTAAGCTTATGAACCATGTCAGCGTTGACATTTATTTGAGTCATCATTCGTGTTTTTCGCTTCATAATCACCAAAAGCTTAACTTCAACGCATGGCTTGAACCTCAACCTCATACATTTCCCTGCAACACTCTCTCTCTCTCGCTCTCTCGCTCTCTCTCTCTCCCCCCTCTCTCTCGCTCTCTCCCTCTCCCCCCCCTCTCTCTCTCTCTCTCTCTCTCTCTCTCTTTCTCTCTTATTCTCTCTCTCTCTCCGAGAAAGCACCCACCTAGGCACAAGGTCTCAGATCCTCCTTTGTCTTTCGATCACTTGCAAGCATCAGTGACTTGCACAGACAAGAGGTGGCACTTCCATAACAGAAACCCAAATCTATCGAGGACGCCAACCACACTCCCTCCTCTCCCCCTTGGGATGGACGTGAGGTTGGCGGTTGCCATCCTCCCCTTGCAATTGCAAGGCTGCTACTGCTTTGGGGCACAGTGGACGACTTTGGCAATGTGTGTGTGTGTGTGTGTGTGTGTGTGTGTGTGTGTGTGTGTGTGTGTGTGTGTGTGTGTGTGTGTGTGTGTGTGTGTGTGTGTGTGTGTGTGTGTGTATTTGGATGACCACGTTATTCCAAGTGATTTCTGTTCACAAACATTTACTTTATTTAATTACATCTGTGTGCTGTGTCGGTATGACAGTAAAAAAACATATGTGTGTGAACTCCCTTGGAAAAGCAGGGGCTATGGGGTGCATGCGTGTGTATGTAGTGCACCCACGCTCACGTGCACTGACACACACACACACACACACACACACACACACACACACACACACACACACACACACACACACACACACACACACACACACACACACACACACACACACACACATACAAGCACACACACACACACACACACACACATACAAGCACACACACACACACACACACACACATACAAGCACACAGACACACACAAACACACACACACGCACATATACACACGCACACGCACACACACATACAAGCACACAAACACATACACACACATACAATCCATTATCCTGCTCATCCTGTCACACATCCCTCTGTGTCCCTGTGGATGACAGAACACACACCTTAGCCCTCATCCCCTGTTTCCAGTCCCACCTTCACACCTCCATACCCCCCCACCCACCTCCACCACCAGCCCCTCTCTCCAGGAGGAGATGTCTATCTATCAGCCCGCGCCTTGGACACCCCCACAGGTATCAGGAGAAGGTGAACTAGGGGAGCAATGGAGCAATGGAGACATACAGGAGGAAAGTGACTCAGTGTTAAAGGTGGAGAGTGAACCACAGAGGGAGAGGGAGAGGGAGAGAGAGAGAGAGAGAGAGGGAGAGGGAGAGGGAGAGACATGGAGAGGGACAGTCAGAGAGAGAGTGGAGAAATGGAATTCAGGTAATACTGCCTTACCTGTTTCGTCCTCAGCATGCTTCACAGCACATAATGACTTTTTCCCCTCCCCTCTCAAAAGCTTAAGAAAATACATTCTGAGAAAATGGAGGAAATATATTTCATATTATTTTCAAATTAATGCAATTCCCCCCCCCCCCCCCCCCCCCCCCCCCCCCCGAGGACATGCTCGCATGGCTCTGTTAATTTCTATTGTCAGCAGGTCTGGGGCGGTCCGTCCAATCAGGTGCGTTTGTCTGCCGCCGGGCCTGCAGTCGCTCTGCAGCTCCAATTTAAAGGTCAGCTGATAAGCGTTCAGATTCATGCATAATCTGGACCACTCCAGCGACAATCAGGCTGACTGCTCCACGCTCTCATGCCGACACACACACACACACACACACACACACACACACACACACACACACACACACACACACACACACACACACACACACACACACACACACACACACACACACACACACACACACGCATTATGCACATGCACACATACACACCCACACACATATTATACACACATACTCATATCAACACACACACACACACTTACACACACACACACACACACACACACACACACACACACACACACACACACACACACACACACACACACACACACACACACACACACACACACACATACACACGTACAGGCATTTACACAGACACATACACACAGTATGACCCTTTCCTTTCATGCCTGGTGGCGTCCGACTGAAATCAAACTTTTTTCCATTTCTGTTTACTTTTGTTGAATGAAAATGAAATCTCTGTCCAGCTAGACCTCAAGCAGGGCCGGTATTTTGTAAAAGACAACAACCCTCTTATCTCCAGCTTTGGCTTCAGGTATGTTATGCCGCTTTTCCACTGCATGGTACCAGCTCGACACGACTCGACTCGACTCGACTCAGCTCGCATTTTTTGCGTTTCCACCGCGAAAACATGGTATCTGGTACCTGAAGTGGCTGCTTTTTCTAGTACCGCCTCGCTCTAGGTTCCAAGCGGCGGAGCCGATGCTAAAAGGTGACGTCGGCAGACGGCCGGCCACTGATTGGCCAGAGAGTGTGACGAAGTCACGAGAGCGACATGGCAACCATGCTGGTAACAGCCATAGCAGCGCCGCAGCCAACATATTCCACTTCTTCAACTTCTTCAACATGCCAGCTAATAATAGTAATGTTATCGATGTCCTCCATTGTTGTTATGTGGGTTCTGTCCATGTGTGGGTTGCGTAGGTGTTGTTTGCGTCGCGTACAAAAATACGTCACGGCCCTTTCGCGCAGCCGACCCCGCCCACGTCCAGGAGGTACTATTTGCGGTGGAAAACGACCCGTGCTGCTACCGTGTCGAGTCGTGTCGAGTCGTGTTGAGTCGAGTCGAGTCGAGTCGAGCTACATGTGCGGTGGAAAAGCGGCATCAGAGTGTTCAAGTGGTAATCTGTAGCCTGGTTTCTCTCTGCTCCTCCCCCCATGTGAGTCTGGGCCCCCTGTAGTCCTCCAGCATTGGTTTCTCTCCCCCCCCCCCCCCCCTCTCTCTCTCTCTTCCCTCTTTTATATTCTCTTTAATCCAAGAAGAAGTCAATTATCCTAATTGGATGAGTTATGAGGCCTATCTCCCCCTCTCGTCTCCTCCCCCCGCCCCTCTCAATGAGATTAACACATGCTGTAATTAATGAATTTGGGGCACTTTCAAACAATTGGCTGGATTGCCGGCCCGCCAGGGGGGCCGACGTGTTCGACAAAATTACACAGTTGTATAAGCAAGATTTCGTGGTGCAAAGTGATTAATGGCACTCTGCTTGGCTGCATGTGCTTACCTGCCCTGCCGAGGACGTCTGACAACCTCCTGGCACACTAGGCACACTGCTTTAGTGTTGAGTTGGTTATGAAATGTATGGGAACATCGAGTTGTGTATGTTATGTACGTATGGGTGGGTGGGTGGTAGAGCCTGCAGGATATTCGAGTGTGTTTGACATCTCAGCGGGCAGCCCCGAGAGGAGTGAGTGTGTTTGTGTTTGTGTGTGTGTGTGTGCTTGTGCTTGTGCTTGTGCTTGTGCTTGTGCTTGTGCACCTGTCTTTGCATGTGCATGTAGACTTTTTCCAGGCCCTTTTGGATCAGTGCCCACATCTCACCACCCTGTTGCCTGCCAGTTCCTGTAAACGCACACACAAGCACAGACACAGACATAGAAACACACACACACACACGCACACGCACACACACTCAATCATACACATGCAAAATACATCAAAGTAGAGCAACACTTGTCGATTGTCCGAAAAAGGATGAAATAAATTAGACACGGCAAGGAAAACAAATCTATTGTCTAAATAGTGCCTTTGAGCTAATAGAGTCTTGCAAAGTATCCCCATTAAAATTAATTTCAAGCCATTTGGTAGGTATCAAATGGTAATTAGCGATGAAACAATCATAAGATACACCGTCTACACAGACATCACTCTGGGAGTAATTGCAAACAAACAGTGCTGAAATTGTCATTCATTAGCCGTCATCAGCGCCCATTTCCATCCATCAGTTTTCATACCGCTGATAATCAAAACATCATCCCCGCCTTCGTCCCTCCCCCCTCCTTCCCTCCCTCCCTGGCCCGCCCTCCCCCCCCTCATCTGGGGTGTCTACCCTGTCTGTTGGCACGTCTATCTTATCCCCAGCCATCCACCGCTGACCACCTCCGAGCCCCCCCCCCCAATCTACAGCAGCACCCCCACCTTCTCTGTGGTAGTAACCTTATCTCTCCCACAAAAACATACTGCTGGGCTTGCCGGCGTGGCCCCCGGAAACAGAACCCTACTACCCTCTAATGGAGGCAATCTCAGCCTGTTTTAATATTCTAGCCCCACCGTGACTCCACTCGCACTCACATACTCACACACACCCACCCACACACACACACACAGACAGACAGACACAGACACCATGCACACACACACACACACACACAGACACACACAGACAGACACAGACACCATGCACACACACACAGACACACAGACACACAGACACACACACACACACACACACACACACACACACACACACACACACACACACACACACACACACACACAGACACACAGACACACACACACACACACACACACACACACACACACACACACACACACACACACACACACACACACACCTCTATTTCATAATATCAACATCTAAAAACTCAAAGAGTACATCAACAACATGCTCTGTCTTTTTTATATCTACTTTCTCTGTTAAAGCTCCCAGTCATGCTACCTTAACATAATTTACACCTTAATATTTAACAAAGAAACTCCCCCACCGGGGTTTTTCCCAAATAAAGCAAAGGCATTTCTTGCTGTAAAGAAGTAATTTCTTGCATAACATGTATCAACATTCAAACACACACACACACACACACACACATAAACACACACACACACACACACACACACACACACACACACACACACACACACACACACACACACACACACACACACACACACACACACACACACACACACACACACACACACACACACACACACAACAATATCTGTGTTGGCATCAAGGTTAATTAGCAGCAATATAAACTAATTAAAGTAATGAATCCATGGTTATATCTCATTCTAAATAATACTTCTTTATTCATCAAAGCTTGATTTTATCGATGTCCTTATGATGCATGGTATTATAAACGATTTTTGCAGCTCAGTTGTCCCTACTTTGCTAGCTAGACCGGACCTCAGCATGTGTGTGTGTGTGTGTGTGTGTGTGTGTGTGTGTGTGTGTGTGAGAGCCTGAACGTCAGAGAGATAGTATGTGCGGGACCAGCTCTCCCGACGTTGCTTTATTGTGCTAGCTTGCCCAGGGCAGGAGAAGAGAAAGGCTCCACCAGCCAGTCACCCAGCCAGCCAGCCAGCCAGCCAGCCAGCCAGCTAGCCGCCATTAAGAGCCTTGAGGCTAGTTTTTTTACAGTTGAATAAACCACCCGTCTTCTGCTGTTCCCTCTGCTCCATAGTGACACACTTTACATCCTGCTGTGTGCCACTGCCTCGTCCTCATCATGGCTAAGTATATGCTACTGTTTGGCTTTACCATCTTTTAAGATGCTTATGCATTTAGGAAAAAACGATGTCTATTGTATCCTATATATATTTTGAGTATGGTGTATAATACTGTGGTTTGTGAGTGGTATGCCGCTCACAAACAGATTCAGAGGATGGGCCTTCATAGAATGAGCTGTTTGTGATGTTTTTAATGACAGGATTCCAATTGGTGTGGAGATGTTTACGTTTGTTTGCTGAAGGACAATACCAATTAGTTGGCGAGTGTTAGTATGGGGGTGTGTGTGTGTGTGTGTGTGTGTGTGTGTGTGTGTGTGTGTGTGTGTGTGTGTGTGTGTGTGTGTGTGTGTGTGTGTGTGTGTGTGTGTGTGTGTGTGTGTGTGTGTGTGTGTGTGTGAGAGTGTGTCCACCGCTGTGACTTTACAGGCGAGGATTCACACTGTGCTGTGGGTTCCTCTCCTATAGAAATCACATACAAGCACACGCATGCACACACATGCACACACAAGCACACACACACACACACACACACACATTCTGTGTCTGTAGAAAACAAAGCACAATAGCCTCACATGTCAGATGTTGAATGTGGAACATGCATGCTATGTTCTGCACTCGTTTTCTGTTTGGATCCTCTCAGAGGGCCACGCCATGCTGTATACAGTGTAGAACACACACACACCCGCAACAATACCTGCACACTGATTTTGTTACTGTCGGCGTGAGGCTTTTGTCCCATGGCTTAAAAAGCTATCATTACCTAAGCACTGGTCTGCGGGGGCTGAAGGGATGCTTATCGCTACATCCGCTGTCTCCGGTGCTTTTACACCTCTCCCCTGTCACGGGAACAGCTGCATAGCAGACCGTGTACCCGGCCTGTACACGCACCCTGGAATTAACTGCCAGTATCTGTGCTGCCATGCCATTGTTAACACATTATCTCCCTCCGTGCTCTCTCCGTCTGTCGTCCTCATCCTTCTCCTCCTCCTCCACCTCTTGCTTCTCCAGCTCCCCTGCAGTCCTTTACAGACTCACATTATTTCGTACCCCTCCCACATGATCAATGGCACCTATATATTTCCTCTGTGTTTAGAGCATGTGGGGCGAGAGCCCTTCTCTCTCTCTAGTTCTGAGGGCCACCCATGTTTCTCCTGATGGTGGGGGGGGGGGGGGGGTGTTCAAAGCTGATCCCCATTGGATGAATAAATCACCTTACAGTCCAAGGAAACGCTCGTAACACCCTGGCTCTTGCCCCCTGGACATGGGGTGGGGGTTTTGGGTGCCATTGCCAATCTCTCTCTCTAACTACACCTGTCTCACTCTCTCTTTCTCAATCTCTCATCTCTGTCTCTGTCTCTGTCTCTCTCTCTCTCTCTCTCTCTCTCTCTCTCTCTCTCTCTCTCTCTCTCTCTCTCGTCACACCAAGCCATTCCCCCCCCCCTGCTCCCCACCCCCCTCATGGCGGCTCTCCAGAGCATGCGGCCCATCAAATATTTAGCCTCTGTGGAGTGAGAGTCTCACGTCACCTCCTCCCCATAGCTTTCATTTACTCCCTCTCTTTTCCCTCCACTCGCCCTGTCTCTGACTCTGATGCTTCTTCACGCCCACAGAGAGGCTAGGCACGGGAAGGGAGAGGGGAGATACTAGACGGAGCACTTTCTGAAACATTTAGATCACTGTCCCTCCCTGAGCTGCCTTGTCAAACAGGCAGGATCTCAGCCCTCTGCAAGAGAGAGAGAGGGAGAGAGAGAGAGAGAGGGAGAGAGGGAGAGAGAGAGAGAGAGAGAGAGAGAGAGGGAGGGAGAGAGGGAGAGGGAGAGGGAGAGGGAGAGAGAGACGAGAGAGACGAAAAGGTTGGGAGAGGGAGGTTGATCCGAGCAGCAGCAAGAGCTCTTCTGGAAGGTTGTCCTTAATGGTTGTTCATACATGGTGGATCAGACCCGCACGTGTTGGATAACATCAGGACAAACAGTGGGCTATTCCCGTTGTCTATTCCCAATGCATAGGTTAAAATTTGAATAACATTGCGTAATCAAGGGTCCTTCAGGCATCTCTTCTCGACCGCCCCTCCACCTCCCCCTCCAACTCTGTCCACCACGACGGGTGACGTTGAGAAATCAGCTTGAAATATGAGACACTAAAGACTTCATCACATTTCCTCCTGACGTCACTCAGAATGATTGGTCTGTGGTTTTTTCCCAATTTCCGCCAGGGTTTGCATGTATGTGTGTGTATTTATGTGTGTCTTTGTGCATACGAGTCCAGACCTTTATGTGGAAGTTTTATGTGTATGACTAATCCTAACACCCATGATGAAAAAGGTCATCGTGACCGTGATGCAAACACTTGAAGAAAGGGATCATGCCTTGTGAGACCTCCACACACACAGACACACACACACACACACACGCACGCGCGCGCGCGCGCGCGCGCGCGCGCGCACACACACACACACACACACACACACACACACACACACACACACACACATAACACACATAACACACTCACACACTCACACACTCACACATACACACAGAGGGATTGGAGAAGACATCTGTTGGATAGGGGGAGTTAATTCCCCCCTTAAAAGAAACTCAAGACACTTTTAAAGTCACGCTGCCAATCGATGAAGTCGTTCTTGATCGAAAAACACTTCTTTACTTGTATGCACGCTGAGAATCAGAATTAGCCTTGAGAATCAGGAGTAAGTCACCCTCCTGCAGGATGAGGAAAACGGGAGACAAGACCTCGAGGGGGAGCAAGCAGGGGGGGGGGGGCGTAGGCGACTCCCTATCAGTACTGCGACCATGAGCAATAATGAACTCCTACGAGAGTTCTCCTGAACCGACCCGGGAATTAAGAAGGTAGTGAGTGAATGCTGTCGCCACGAGGCAGAATGTCAGTAACGCGCCCCAAAAACCTCCCCGTTTTCACAGTTCCTTTTCCCGTGAATTGCCATGGACATTGTATGAAGCCCTGCTGAGGTCTGGACGGGGCCGTTACACATCCTAGATATCCTGGATGACGCCACGAGGTGCCCTGAAGCCATCCTCGTGTGCACCACCAGCGCCATCCCAAGAGAGCATTGAAGAGACTGCCCCGGATCCAGGGGTCTTGTTTCACTCCCAAGCTGACGACAGACTGTGGAGAGTGTGTGGTTGATGGCTGATTTATGAAGCCTAACCTGGCCCGAACCAGACGGATAAAACTCTAGCGCTGGGTGACGAATGGCGAAACCAAGGAAAAATCCCCCACCTGTCACTCACAAAAAACACTTTGACTAGTAAATGGGGCCACATGTGGCTCAGGAGGTAGAGCTGGTTGGCTAGTAACCGGGATGGTTGCTAGTTCGATCCCAGACTGTCGACGTGTCCATCATCCAGACACCTAGCCCTAACTGCTAGCGACAAGCTGGCTATCACATGGTTGGCACCGCCGTCGGTGTGTGAATGTGTGCATGAATGGGTGAATGTTGTAAAGTGCTTTGAGTGGCCACTGATTAGAAAAGCACTTTATGAATGCAGTCCATTCATCATTTAACATTGAAATCACATTCAGTCCCAATTGGCCCACAGTTAAAACCAAGACAATAATGGTGATGGTGCCAACATCAGACAGCACTCCTAGGTTCTGTATGGAATTCAAAAAGGTTACCATGGTAGGCAAGGCAAGGCAAGGCAACTTTATTTATGTGGCACTTTTCATACACAAGGCAGACTCAAAGTGCTTCACATATGAAAACTGTCATACAATACAATAAAATGATAGATTAGTAAAAGAAAACATATGCAAAATAATTTTAAAATAGATCAGCATTTTAGAATAGATCAGCATTTTTTTGTATTTAAGATCAGATCAACAGTCTCTCTGGTACTCACGTCGGGACTCCAACCCGACCTAAAGGAACTTAGTCCTTTCTCTGGGACTTCAACCAAGATTCTAGGACTCTAACCCAAATAGAACTTGGGTCTCAAACCCTGATCCTTTCTCTCTCGTATCAGATCATGTATCTTTCTGGTAAAAATAGAAAATAAAGGCAAGGTTAAAAATGCATTTTAGTAATAAAATAGAAAATAATGGCAAAGTTAAAAAAGCACTTTAGAAAGTGCCCAAGTTTGAATCCTGACAGATGTCATGGGTGGATGAGCTCATCTAACGGCTGGGGACACACGGTAGGCTACAGCCGGCACACTTGACTTCACCAAGTCATCCTTGACTTGACCAAGGGTTATTTGCAGGTACCACTGACAAGAAGATACAAGGAAAATACAAGCTCTCCTACACCCGTTGGGCTGTACCAGTACAATGTGCTGCTATTTGGAGTAATCTAAGCTAAGGCGATCATTATAACCGGGACGAACCACAGAGAGGAGACATGAGACCAAAGGCAAAGAAACTGGATAAAATCACCAACCGGGCCGGACCAAGCACAAAGCTACAAGTAAAAACTGTTCCGGGCCTGGTGGGATACTACAGGGCTGTTCGTTCCTGTGCCACAATCGCAGCCCCATTGTAGGACCTCCCTCAGGCTAAGAGACATCAACAGGGAAAATGGCATGAGGAAGCAGAGACTGCACAAAATAAACTGACCAGTGCTGTCTGCCATGAACCAGTCCTAGCAGTACGAAACTTCAACAGCCAATTTGTAGTCCATAAGGATGCATCGGGGAGGACTGGGTGCAGTCCTATCAAAGGCCTCCAATGAAGGAGAATATCCTAGAATCAGTTGAACACACACACACTATGAAGCAGCCATTAAATGGGCAATTTTGAAGAGAAAGTACTCCCTGACAGGACTCAAGTTTGTTCTGTAACCATCCATGCACCGCTGAAGTGGATGTAGAAAAATAAGGACAAAAATGCTAGATTTACCCATTGCCTGTGCCCTGCTGAAGTGGAGTTTAAAAAATAAGGAGAACAATTCTCAGTTTTTGGCTTTTTACAAAGTTATGTCTAAAAGGTGGAACCCAGACCAGGGAAGAAGCCTAGCAACGCAGATGGGCTATCCAGGAGAGACTACCTTCGCTGGTCGATCGCTCTCTCCCTCTCAATCCGCGTTCTTGTT
>NC_079416.1:17547365-17549865 GCF_026213295.1 Gadus chalcogrammus
CACACACACAAACACACACACAATCACACACACACACACACACACACACACACACACACACACACACACACACACACACACACACACACACACACACACACACACACTCACAAAACACACACATACACACAAACACAATCAAACACATGCATGCATGGTGCAACAAAGTGAACACACTATCGGCCTGTTTAACTTTATTAGCCTTATGTTTGATTCCCGTTTGGCATACTTACCTAGTTATGGTTTGGGTTTAAGGGGAGAGAGTGAGAGCTAACAGCTTATCTTGTGTTTAGATGGCAGGGAAGTACGGTTAAAATGTAGGGGAGTCTAATCCTGTCGGGATAGCTGTTGTGGTGTCTAATCAACATGGCCACCAGCACTTTTCTGCTCCTGTCCCTCCTCCTCGCTGGCTGCCTCTCACTCTCTAGCTCTTGGCTAATTGTGGAGATATTTAATGGAGAACGGTGCTGTCTGGCCCCCACAGCCTGACAAGCCACTACCCAGGCTGCCCAAGCCCGTAGGGGGGGACAAGACATGAGAGATGAGTGTGGTGTCGTGTGGCTTTTTAATAAGCTAGACACCCTTCTTCACATTTGCCTTCAGGGAGGCAAAAGAGTTACTTATTTAAATGTTGGGTATGGGATTTGCAAAACGCCAGCAGATTTTGAAAACACACAACTCAAATGGTCCTACCCCCTCTCCTTCAACGCTGACTCTGACTCCACCCATTACAAGGGGCGCGGGGGAGGGGGAGTGCAGTACGACCGTTTGATTGACGTTCTTACTGTCCAATGCAACTCGGTGGCTCTGGAAGTCATTGGCTGGAGTTTTTCGAGCCCTGCCCGTTCCAAAGATGATTGACTTGTTTAATTTTCATGTCAGTACTTCTAACTCAGTGGCTGTAAGTGGGTTATGATAAGGATTTCAAGTAATTTTGCAAAAATGGCCAAAAAAGCGAATTCCATACCCAACCTTTAACTGTTTAAACAAATGTATAATTGTTGGTGGGTAGAGACTGGGCGGTTTGCATGCATATTTGTGTGTGTGTGTGTGTGTGTGTGTGTGTGTGTGTGTGTGTGTGTGTGTGTGTGTGTGTGTGTGTGTGTGTGTGTGTGTGTGTGTGTGTGTGTGTGTGTGTGTGTGTTTGTCTTAGTGTCTCCCCCAAGCTAATTGTTCAGTTTGTTCATTGACAGCCATACACCTTCACATTTCCATTGGCTTTCATTTAGCGGATGTTTTCATAGCATGCAGAATACCATTTTTTTATAGTAACTTGTAAAGTAGGCTAATCACCCCTTCATAAGATTTCGGGGGAAAAAGCAGAGGGGATTTATTCCTGTATTCATACATACATGTTTGTCGGATGAATCAAGAGGCCTTCATCATTGGTATGAACAATTTGTTATTGTGTACGTCTTTGGTGAGTGTGTGTGATTGGCAGTTGTGTGCGTGTGTGTTTGTGTGTGTGTGTGTGTGTTTATGTGTGTTTGTGTGTGTGTATGTGTATCCTGGAAAATGCCTGGCTATGAATGTGTGTATCTACAAGACTGGGTGTCTGTGTCTATCTTCAAAACTGTATGTGTGTGTGTGTGTGTGTGTGTGTGGGGGGGGGTTTGTGTATGCATGCATCTGGGAGAAAGCACTGCTAATTTCCACTCTGCTGGGGTCCCGGAGGACTAAGCTGCTTTTGACCTGATAAGCTCATTAGAATTCCACACTAATTACAACAGGCCATGTTTGGCTGTCACCCGGCGAGGACAACAGGTCCCAGGCATGGGCCGCTAACTAATAGAGCAGAGAGAGAGAGAGAGAGAGAGAGAGAGAGAGAGAGAGAGAGAGAGAGAGAGAGAGAGAGAGAGAGAGAGAGAGAGAGAGAGAGAGGGAGAGAGAGGGAGGGAGAGAGAGAGAGAGAGAGAGAGAGAGAGAGAGAGAGAGAGAGAGAGAGAGAGAGAGAGAGAGAGAGAGAGAGAGAGAGAGAGAGAGACAAGGAGGTGTGTAAGGAGAGAGGGTCTCTGAATTGGGAGCGGTGAAGGGAACAAGGAGAGAAGATTCTTGGATTGAAGAACATTTATGGACGGGAGATGGGAGACAGCAAAGAGTGAAAGAACATCAGGGAACGGCGGCAGGCTACAGCGTCGTCGTGAAGGTGTTTGAGTCCCAGCCCAAAATGGTTCTGGTTTCTTAACCCCAAACCCGTCGTTTTTTTAATGGAAGCTTTAGTGGAATTTTGAAAACATACGTATGAAGCCGGATATCTTAAATTAGGCCGAATTGGACGCTTGCTCTCTAACGACGTGTTTGTTTGAGAAGCAGGGCAGCAGAAG
Source organism: Gadus chalcogrammus (assembly GCF_026213295.1). Lineage (NCBI taxonomy): Eukaryota > Metazoa > Chordata > Actinopteri > Gadiformes > Gadidae > Gadus > Gadus chalcogrammus. Next base: position 17,549,690 of record NC_079416.1, read on the forward strand.
AAAGATACAACGCTAGTGAGAGAATGAAGAAGAAAAGAACAGAGTAGCGGCCAATTTGAAAGGAGAGCGAGGGGGAGAGGAGAGATGCTGTGAATTAGCGTAACGGGCCTCATAGGTTTTCCTTCTCTGCCTTGTTGAGGCTAAATGGAGGGCAGCAGGATGCAGGGACTCATACG
>NC_079416.1:17554865-17564865 GCF_026213295.1 Gadus chalcogrammus
GCTTCAGATCCAGCAAAGGGTTGTTTTGAACAATGAAAAAAGCAGGGCATGATTCAACATGTTAGCTGGGGCAAGCTGGGGCCAGTGAGTAGTCAGAAATATTGTCTAAAATAAAATGTAAGGGATAGCCTCTCACAAAATGCTCAATGAGATATTAAATCTAAATAAAAGGTGCAGCTCTGCCGAGCGAGACCGGAGAGTGTGTGTGTACGTCGTGTGGATGAGTTGTGCTATTGATCTGTCATTCTAATCTATCTCGCTATGGGTTTGTTTTCTTTCAAGAGCAAGTGAACCCACTGTTGGAACCCTTTGAGAGCTCTAGGAAGAAGGGTTGTTATGTGTCCGGCAACTTTGTGATACTGATTTAAATCTCGTTTGGAATATAAAGGGTGTCAATGCCTCGCCAACTGCCCAATTCGAAACGCGTCTATACCGCGAGAGGAGGTGACCTGAACAGAGATCATGGCTGATTTACACCTCGCCATATACAATGTCAACACTTAAACTGTGTGTCTCAACAAACCGGAGAAATCCATTAAAACCTAACCCTCCAAGCAAATCAACTCTGCAAGGAAACCCCATCAACAAAAAGCAAACCCGTATATATTTAATACAAAAAATAGTTTTAATCAGTCAGTAGTCTCCTGTGATTCTGTATGAGGTGATCTGTATGAGGGGCGACCCCACACTCCACTGCACTGCAGCACAGTATGCTATACTGGGATTTAGCATTAGCAAGGTTTAACAGGCAGTAGAACACGAGTGCAATTACATTTCAAATCAAATATGTATTTTGCTGATGATTCACTTGCTGATGATCCATTTGATGATCAGGTCAGATATTTGAATATCAGTGCACTTCGAAATGCCATCCTCCTCCCCTTTTCCCTCAGTATGAGAGGCATGCATTGAGGAAGATAGCCAACTTTCTACCACCTAGCTGCATTTACTTTAGCTTAAGGGGAAATAATGGCGAAAATAAGCAGTTTTCTTACGTTTCTCACAAAAATACCGACGTGGCAGAAGGAAGATGAACATAGTGCCATAATGTCAAGTTCAGGCAAATCACACCCCTGCTTTTACTGCGCCGGTTTCTCCCAATTCCCATCAAGAAAAAGCAAGAGGGAAGGGGAAGTGAAGGGAAGGTGGCTACTACATCAGCGCCACCACCCTCCATGGCATGGAATACGGATTCTCAGAGTCATACGACTTCCCTTCCATGCCAAGGTACCAGCAGTAAGTAAAAAGGGCCTGCACCCAGAACAGCAAATCAAAATCTGTTAAATGCCCCACAGTCTTTAGAAATGAATGAGTCACGTTTTATGATTGAGTCGCTTACATTTTTTCAGTTGGGCCCAGCATTGAAGGTCTACAAGCCCTTGTCGTATGTCGTGTGTGTGTGTGTGTGTGTGTGTGTGTGTGTGTGTGTGTGTGTGTGTGTGTGTGTGTGTGTGTGTGTGTGAATGGAAAAGGGAGTCAACTAAAAAGACTAATAATGGAAGTCCACCCTACAACACTGTAGTGCAAGAGGTCAAAACCTCAATTACGTTGTTAATACTTATAGCCAAGCCTCTAATGGAAACGGAGGATACTTCAGCAAACAACTTTAGACCTAAGAGGTTCAGAGTTGGAATTAATGCATTCTCTTTAAGAGGTCCCTTCTCTCTACATTGTGTGTGTTTGTTTGTGCTTATGTGTGTGTGTGTTTGTGTGTGCCTGCGTGCATGCGTGCGTGCTTGCGTGTATGTGTGTGTGTGTGTGTGTTTGTGTGTGTCTGTGTGTCTGTGTGTGTGTTTCCTTTTAGTATGTGTGTTGGCTGAGGGGGTTGTTTATCCTAGCCTAATGCCAGAGCAAGTGCTGTGCAACTGTGAGCTTAACATACTTGACACATTCTTGAAAGAAATATACCTAAACACACACACACACAAACACACGCGCGCACGTACACATACGCACTCATATACACGTACACACACACACACACACAAACCAACACACATACTCGCACACACACATACACACACGCACACACACACACACACACACACACACACACACACACACACACACACACACACACACACACACACACACACACACACACACACACACACACACACACACACACACACACACAAATGAAAACATGTCACCGTGGACATGACAGATCTCGGACATGTAAAAACATGGACTTGTTTTGTCAACTTGTGAGCGTCAGTGCGTGTAAGGAAATCAGCCACCACCTCACATAGCATTCTGGTGATAAATGTTCTCACAGACCAACCTGCATGCTGGCATTCAGACTCTTGGCTAATCCTGGCTCCAGCAATAGTTGGAGATATTTTCTGAGAAAAGTTATCATTGTTTTATCTTTTTTTTATTGTTGCAACATGAATGTGTTCTAATCAATACTGAGCAGGCTTTGTATAAATCTAGATCTGATCAAAGCTGGCAGCACATAGTAGAATACAAAAATGAAATCCAAAAATACACAGAGGAATTTCTGGACCTCTGAACGCAACCAGAATATTATGTATTAGGAAGGGACTTCCTTAAGGTTATTCGTCTGATGTTATGATGCTGGAGAACCAAGCTCATTCTGTGGCAAAAAAATAAGACTCAACAAAGATGAATTCATCCTACACGATGAAGTGTGTGTGTGTGTGTGTGTGTGTCTTTGTTTATGTATGTGTGTCTGTGTCCTTGTCTATGTTTGGATCCTTTGTACATGTGTATCTAAATTTGTTAAAAAGGGAACCCGAGATAAATATGAAACTGTTTGATGGAGAGAGGAAGAGGGTTTTGTGTGTGTGTGTGTGTGTGTGTGTGAGTGTGTGTGTGTGTGTGTTTGTGTGTGTGTGTGTGTGTGTGTGTGTGTGTGTGTGTGTGTGTGTGTGTGTGTGTGTGTGTGTGTGTGTGTGTGTGTGTGTGTGTGTATTATCTTGTATTGTGTATCTAAACACTTTAAAAGAGAATAGGAGATAAATATGATCCTGTCAGAGGGAGACAAATTTAGGCAGATCTTCTCCCACGCGTCTGAGACAGAGGAGCGAGAGGGGGCCGTGGGGGTGGGGGTGAGGGTGGGGTTGGGGGAGGGGGTCGGTCTAATTCTGGCCAGTCAGTGCCTCGGTGCTTGATTAAAAGTGGACACAGGGGTCATGGTGACTAACGCTGTGCACACTACAGGAAGATTAGGGCTATTCAGACAGTATTCGGCCCCTACCGACAGCGCCAGTAGTATTATCTAGTAGTGTGTGGTGTTTACAGCTTCAATCTGTACTCCGATATACTGGAACCCGATAATATCAAACATGTATCATATACGTCCGCAAATCGATCAAAATCCGATCAAATCCTGCAGTGTAAGGTGCTCAGTGATGATTTGAGAATGGGGAAGCTACGTGTCAAACCCTAAATCCATGCGCAATGTTACTCAGTCGTTTTTTATCTATAATCACAGCTTGGTTGTTGATGAATCAGGTGTTTTAGGGTTTAGGTAGAATGGAACCGGGTCGTGTGTGGACTGTGGAGAGCCGTTTTGGCCAGAGTGTTCCAAAACTATACACTCCACACACACCCAGGGACAAACTTGTTAAAACTCAAATTAACATGTCGTTATGTGTGTCGTCTCTCACGGTTCAAAATCGTGCATTCTGTCGCCGGCATTAGTTCACGCTAAAGCTTGTCGAGATACAGTGCAAGCCCTTGCGCCGAGCTCGAACCGCCAGATGGATCAAAAGTGTGTGAGACGATAGAGTGACGCAGAGAGAGGGAAAGATAGACACTCAAAGGTTCTCAAAGGCGTAGGAAGGAGGTACTGAGAATGTAGCTGGATTCAATTGTAGCATTTACCTCACCGTTTGCCCACGTCATCTGTCATCTTTGTCATCTCTTGATATTTGAATTTACACCGCTAGAATCTTACTGTACTAATAATATATTCCTTCTAAAATGTTCAAATGGAAAAGAAGTGAGAGGGCAATCCCACAAAGTGATGGGTATAATTATAGACCAATAATATAATAAAACATAGGCCTACTAATATTTCAATACCAGAAGAGTATGGACTCTGATTTGATGAGTGTTTATCGATACTGAATACTAAGGCTGGTGTGTCCATCAAGAGCACCTTGAACCCAAGTAAGACGGACGGACGGACGGACGGACGTACAGCCATTCTACCTCCAGACAGAATGTCAGAAACCAGGCGTACAGAAGCAGCTTGACCCCCACAGAGGGAGCCCTTGGAGGGGATCTGTTAATCCACGACAGCGCCGAGCGTTTTGCGCGTGGATTGGTGCGTGTTTGAACTTTTCATGGCGGGCCCCGTCCATACAGCGATCAGGCTCTCTGGAAATGTCAGCGGATCAGAGCAGCCCGAGCCTGGACAGCCTCTCTGTATCTCTCTCTCTCTCTCTCTCTCTCTCTCTCTCTCTCTCTCTCTCTCTCTCTCTCTCGCTGACTCTCTCTCTCCCTCCCTCTCTATCTCATTCTCTTTCTCTTTTTCTCTAGCTTTCTCTCTCTCTCACTTTATATGTCTCTCTCTCTCTCTCTCTCTCTCTCTCTCTCTCTCTCTCTCTCTCTCTCTCTCTCTTTCTCTCTTTGACTCTCTCCATCTTTTCCTTCATCCCTCATCTGCTTTCTTTCCGCTGTCTCCATCTCTCTACTCTCCTCTCCCCTCATGCAGTACAGCCACAGGGAAAACACTGAAAAGATATGTTTCGTGATGGAGAAGGATCGAAATAAGGGTTTAAGCTTATGACGTATCATTACACATCGAGGAGGTCGAAGAACGTGTCCAAATGAAAGCCTGATTCGGTCGCAGCTTGTACCGACGGAGAAGATTGCGCAAAGTCATGCTAACCATGCAGGGCTCTAAACTAACATTTTTCACTGGTTGCACTGGTGCGCCTAACTTTTTTTCTTAGGTGCACCAGCACAAAAGTTAGGTGCACCCAAATTGTCAACCATATCGCATTCAACACTGCAGTTTTACAGGTTCACGTTTTTTAAATAGCTGTCCATATAGGCAATATTGACTTGTAAATGATGAACGAAGAATCTGGTCAACATAAAGTTCTTTATTTGAATAATTATTGCAGCTTCACTGAGCTGCGATATAAATTTAAAACATCAGAAGATAAGTGAAATAAAAAGAAAATCTAAATTAAGTGTTTTAAACTGAAACTTCAAACACATCTCATGGCTCCAGGTCTTATGGACTATGGACCTCAATTGCAGTCACATGCCCCTCTGATGGCCAACTAAGGAAGTTTGGCCTTCTTGATCTTTGGCCTTGGCTAAACCAGCTTCCCACACTCTCTCTAGCGTCAAAATCTTCCAGACTTGGTCCCTCTACACTGATTCTTATCAGATCTTCAACTGTGTCTGAATGGAGGGATGCCCTAGTGTCTGATTTGATCCTCTTCTGTGCAGAGAATCCTCTTTCACAAACTGCAGCTGAGACAGGGAGGACCAGCATAATGTGTACAAGATGCAGGATGTTCTGGAAAAAAATACATTCAAGAGATTTATTTAAGCAATGTGTGTTAGATAGCAAAACTGACACAATCTTAAGAAAGAACATTAACAAAAACTGACCTTGTACTGTGAGCAGTAGGGCTCTCTGGTCAACATGAGCTCCCAAAGGCTGAGGTAGGTCTTGTCTTGGAACATCCTTGCAATTAATAGCTTTAAGCCCACAAACTCTTCTTTTGCAAGGTCAGTGTTTACACCATTTCTGAAAATGATGTGGACTACACAGCTAATCAGTGTTCACATACCAAAATATACGTACTGAAATTTCGTTGTACCTGTTAGAATGACAATAAAGATATTCTATTCTACATGAACAAAATATCTACCACCACCAGCACACATAATATTGTAGTAATCCACCAGCTACCTTCTCAGAACTGTGGAGAAGTGATCCAAGAGAAATGCAAGGTCATCAGCACCATGGTCTACTAAGTCTTCTTGGTTCTCTGGCCAGCTATCGTGATTGAAAATGTTGAAACATTTGACAGCCTTGGCTGTGTCAGACCCAGAAGCACTCTCCCCTATTGTAAGAACAAATACATTTTAGTTAATGAGTAACAATATTTCTCATCTACATGTGTTTATAAGACAGGTGACTACACTTACCTAGGAGGCTACTGAATCTTGCTTTCAGATGTTTTACAGTGGATATGATCGTTGCATCCATTACTTTTTCAAGTTTAGTGCCACCAACACTATCTCCTGCCAGCTCTGATGCCTGTCCTTTGAGTGTTATTGTCTGTGTGTTGCATAAACCATACATAGAGATTGTGAGTTAGATATTAGAAATATTTGTACAAATAGACTGTTCTCTGTTTAAATGGGAGACAGAACCACATACCCGGAATTTGTAGATTGCCATTTCACCCTTTTCTTGCTGCCTCCTCCTCTGCAGCCTCAGGTCAGCCAGGAACTCTGACAGTCTTCCCCCAGGCTTGGGTCTCACAGCCATTGCCTCTGTGGTCACCAGCAGTTTTTCAAGGCCACAAACTGCCTGTTTAGATATTTCAGTGCAGTATTATTAACACAGCTGAAGATGACCACAAACACAATTCAAATTTGCACATTTCCCTTACCTGTGGTAAGATGATGTCATTCCTCTGAAGCAGGAGGCTAAACTTACTAATGCCACTGAACATGTCTGCAATAACATGGCAAAAGGCCACAAAGGTAGCATCCTCCATTGATTTCTTAACCTGTACCATACAACAATAAAAATTAGTCACATAGAACATTGATGAACTAAATTCCTAAAAATACATCAATAACAAGTGGCTCTAATGAAAGGAACATCCTGAAAGAATGCACTGGCCTTTGTAGCTCGGCCTGCAATGTCTGCATTGGTAGAGGAGCTTGCCAAATGGTCCATATGGTAGTACACAGCAGTGAACTGTCCTGGTTTAAGAAAGGTCTCCAAGGCCCTTGAAACATGTGGGAGCCACCTTGTCCCCTTCACCCCACTGGGCATCAGCACATTTACCCCCAAGTCAGCCCCAATGACCCTGAGCTCTCTCATTGATTTTGGGCTGAAATGGTAAGTCTTCCAAATTAAATGTAGAAGGTCGTACAATTGCCCCATCATTTGATTGTCCCTCTGCACTGACAGCATTGCCAATTCCAATCTGAAAAGATAGTCACATTTTAAATATAGATATATCTGCTCTATAAAAGAAAATCACAGTGACTTAAGGGTTTCAGTCATACCTTATCTATAGTCTTACCTGTGAGGCATGCAGTGGAAAGGCACAATGTGATCACCTGCCTCTTGCTGCAAAAGGGCTATGACACCCCCTTTGCTGCCCAAATTAACAGCAGCACCATCAGCACCCAGAGCAATAATTTTCTCCAGCCAGTTACTGCACTGGTCCCCAAGAGCAGCAAATGCTTTCTTTGAGGCAGCATAAATTCCTAATTAAACAAATAAAAAAAAGAATACAATTTATTTCCCAGATCAAGAGTTTATAATGCAATCTACTTTTTAATTTTCATTTCATTATAAATATATATTTTTAAATTTTCAGTAATTACAATATAACATATGCAGAACTGAAACGGTAGGCATATGGCATAGGCTAAATTACATTTACCTTGGGCATGGGCATGCTGGACCTCGATGTGTCCAATCAGTATATTCACCGGTCCTCCTCTCTGCAAGATACGACCATACACAATGACGCATTCCTTTTTGGCGATGTCTGTGTCTCCGTCGATCAGGAATGCCATGTATGCACTGTTCGCAATTTGCACCGATGTATTTTTTTTCAGAGTATCTGCGATGACTCCAATAAATTGGGCGCACATGACATCATTGCTGTAGGTCGGGTTTACGTTCAAGCCATTTTTCTTGTGAAGAATTATTTCGGACTTGAATTTAGTGAAGGGAAGTTCTTCTTTTGCAATATTGTAGGCAATGTTGAACTTGATCATCATCTCGGCCTCATCTGATGTTCTGTTTGCTACTTCCTGCCGCTGAAAGGCAGCGGGGAGAGGGGACACTGTGGCAGTGCATTTATCGCGGCATGTAATGTGTTTCATGGATGCATTGTGCTTTTTCAGAGTTTCAATACGAAATGTATTGGAACCAGTCGCAAAAGCACTATTGCCGGCCATGGTCTTCCCACACTCTTTACAGTAAATGCAGTGCATCTCGTTCCCGGTTTTATCGTATCTTAGCCAGGGAAACTGGTCAAGCCACTCTCTTCTAAATGCATACACTTTCCTCCTTTTAATTTCGGCGGGCTGTGGCTCGGAGTTGATCGTGTGCGGCTCATTAGCCGATGCCGTCTCCTGATTAGGGCCTGACATAACCTGGGAAGTTGAAGGGAGATCCGTGTCAGAGCATTCGTTCGGATCAGGCCTTAACTTATTAACTTTTTTAACGAAAAAGCTTTCAATCGTTCTTTTCATCTTGATCTTGTCATCCACTCCACATTAAGGTGACCAGATTTCTGAAATGAAAATCGGGGACATTTTCAATGCGGCGCCGTGAAAAATCATGAAATATTATCATAAATAAATATCGTAAATATCAAAGATGTAAATAATAATAATTACCAAGTCAAAACATATTAGTATATTAATTTATACATGACTGAGGGCATCAGCTAATCAGATGGTCTGCATTTATAACTAGGCTAGGCCTACTACAGTCATTAGTTACCCACACAGCCCGACACAAAATACAGAACTATCAACCATTGATTTATTATTAATTCATTTATTATTTTTAACAGAGTCGAGTCATGTTCCTATGCCTACAGGAAAATCATATGTTACCAAAGCAGTCTTCCACCTAAATTCAATAAATAAATTAATATATACACAACATACCATTTATGACCGCTGATCTTCTTTTCTTTCCTTTTTGCCGCCTCTAGATTTTTGTCGTTGACGCTGCTGCATCTGGTCGTACGTCCTGATACGTACGTCATACGACGTCTTCTCTGGCGATGCTTTAAATGGCTACCGCAATAACTGGTTTTTGTGTCTGCGCGCTTATTTCCCTCATTCAGTGTCCAAATCTGGGACATTTTCGGGGACAGCTTTGACCGGGGACAGGTCACCCAAAACGGGGACGTCTGGTCACCAGGCGCGTCGTTAGACCTGGGCATTCGAGGCTATGGCCCCGGATCTTTTGGGAATAGCCCCGGATCGCTGTGCCGTAAAAAAACCAACGTAATGCTGAAAATAGCCCCGTAGAGTTTACTTCTTTGTGATTGAATTACCAGCAGCCACAGATGCAACATTGTAGCGAGTGAAACCTCAAAATTCTGCCGTGTCCAATCCATGCATGGGCAGATTTAGAATAATTTGTTGCAAAATGTTGCAAATTCAACGTCGATATTCTTTCTTCTCTATGCATAGCGCATCTCGTCGATATTGCTGTTTCTTGCTGCTAGCCTTTTAGTGAGATCAGAGTGTTGAGAAGGACAGTACCAAAATATCTTTGGTAAGATGGATATAAGAAGAGAGACCCGCAGTAAATTCAACCCGGTCCACTGGACATCGGGTAGGTGCATGACAGTGGTACCGTAAAACGTCAATAGCCCGGGCTATTATTTGTTTTCTATCACTGAACTTTCGAACAAAACTCGCAACGATGGGAAATAGCCTGCTATCAAATGCATTATTTAAACCAGTATGAATATTACCGTAGCGGCCTATATGTTTACCAGGCAATTGAATAACGCCTGCACACACACACACACACACACAGGCACGCACGCACGCACACGCAGAGTAGTAATCGGGAGAGTTGGGAGAATTCCCTGTGGCCCGTTAGCGTTTCGGGCGGCGCCGGGTCAACGTCGCAACCAATTCGGTTTTGAGGGGAGTAACTGAGCGCCCCCTCTCGAAGTGGTACAGCCCAGGTCGGCCTTGACTGCGATTGGTCAGAAAGACGTAACAGCTAATGACAACATTGAACTCTCATGCAGGCTCGAACAGAGTGACACACAAACTC
>NC_079416.1:17569865-17577365 GCF_026213295.1 Gadus chalcogrammus
TACCTCTGAGTCAGGTGGCCCTATCATTTCTCCCCAGATGGACTGCTAACACACTGCCGCCGGGACACACACACACACACACACACACACACACACACACACACACACACACACACACACACACACACACACACACACACACACACACACACACACACACACACACATACGCACACGCACACTCATCTTTTTCTCTCACTTTCTCGGATTGCCTCTCTCTCACACAGACACACAAATATTTCACCTCCACTCATGCTCACAAAGACAGACTTCCATTTTCTCCCTCTCTCATTTTCGCTCCCTCTCTCGCTCGCTCCTCCTCTCTCTCTCTCTCCCTCTCCCTCTCCTTCCGTTTCTATCCCTCTCTCCCACTCTCTCTGTCTTTATCCCTGTCCCCCCCCTCTTCCCCCCCCCCCACCCCACACCATACTTTGTCTTTATTACCCTCCTAGACTCCAATTTCCATCCCTGCCTCTCACACACTCCATCTTTCTTACTATCTGTGGTCTTAAGCCACCCCACGCCATCTCGTCCCCTGCCCCGTGTCAGGTGATACAAACACCATTAGCACCCCCCTCCCCACCCCCCTCCTTCCCTCCGACACCCTTCCCCTCCCCCATCTCTCCCTCTCCTCCCCTTTCCTTTTCCCCTCTGGATCAATCACGCCCTCACAGGTGCTGTGAATTGCGTCCTCTGGGCGAAAGGGACCACCGTCGCGGTGTCTGCCATGTCACCTCCAGGCTCCGCCCCTCTATCCATCCTTCCCCCTTAGCCCCCCCCCTGCTCCTCCTCTCCCTCCTCATTCACTCATTCATTCATTCATCATGGTCAGGCGTAGTTACATCTCCAACCATTTCCCACACCGCCCACCATGCCCCCACCCCCCCCTTCCCCCCAACTCTTGCCCCAGTTTGGCAGCCAAGCAAAACTGGTGCTGTCTGTGTGCCCATCACTCATCTCCCTTATCAACCCCCATCCACACCACACCCACACTCCATCTCCAACCCCACCTTCCTCTCCCCCCCCCCCACCTCACCTCCTTCTGTCACACCGGCAGCGTTCAGCTGGTCTCTCAAATAGACAAATGGCATCGCTGCGCCAAACACCGGCACCCCCAAGAAAGGAAGTATCCCAGCAAATGGGACCTCTTTAAAGACCTAATGGTCCTGCACACCCAACCCGTCCCGGAGTGAGGGGGAAATGAGGCTCGTCCCCCTGACAACACAGACCCCCAACCCACACGGAGGAGATCAGACGTGAGGATGGAGGTGAAATGCAAAATTGGCGTGACCTACATGTGTATGTTTGTGTAAATACGCACACAAACACATATACATTTACGCATACATAAACGCACACACACACACACACACATACACACACACACACACACACCCACGCACGCACACACGCACGCACACACACACACACACACACACACACACCCACACACACACACACACACACACACACACACACACACACACACACACACACACACACACACACACACACACACACACACACACACACACACACACATAATGCATCGCACCGCAAGGAATCAACATTGTCTTGCGTCACAAATGAGTGCCTCACCGGTCATTTGTAACCTCTTGCGTCAAATGGCTTTCCCTTCACCCCTGTGCATAATGCGTCAATGGCTGACTGTACCTGAGTGCAGTGGCGTGTGCGTCACAGGGAGTTTTTCAGTGACCCAGAATGTCTGCCAAATTAGATTAAAGAGCACCAGATAAACAGGGCTGGCGCCTGAAGTAGCACGCTAACCAGTAGTGTCGCCGCAGCGTGAGGGAGGACGCTGGTGTAATCAAGGCCTGACGTACCCCATCTCCTCTCCCCCTGCTGCCCAATGACTTGGTGTTCCCTGAGAGACGGCTGATGGCAGCAGGGTGCAGCGGCAGTCTGCTCAGAGACGCTGCCACCCTGTCCCAGTACTTACTCAGCCTTCATCTTATTAGCTCTCTATACATCCCTTCCCAGCGGTCTCTCTCTCCTTCTCTCAATCTCTCTGTACCACATACGCTATCTACCTCTCCCTCACTCTCTCAGCCCCCGTACCGCTGTCAATTCCTTTCTCCCTTTACCATCCTCTCTACCGCTTTCTTGTTCATTCTCTCTCTTTTTCTCTCTCTGCGTCAATCTACCTCTCTCGCTGGGTCACTGTTTGGACTGTACCGTCACTGGTGGCGAAGCAGCGCATTATAAGAAAACATACTGTTACCCTAACCCTAAGCCTGACCCTGACCCAAAAAAGGCAACTTACGTAGTCACACCAGGTCTGTGTGTTTTATAATCCTCCTCCTCACACACACACTCACACACGCACACATACACAAATAGACAGACACAGACACACACACACACACACACACACAAAAACACACACCATCTGGTCAGTTATGTAGAGTCTTGGCTGTTCTCCAATCCATTTTTGAACATCTCTCCCTCTCTCTCTTTTTCTCTCCTACTCTCTCTTATGCTCGCCCGTCTTCTCGTTCTCTCTCTTGGACAAAGAGGGAGAGAGCTAGGAGCTGGCCGGGAACACAAAGGCTGCGCAAAGTGACGATAGAGGACCACATTGACTTTGGATCTCAATGAAGCTGTTTGGGCTCAAGTCGTGTGACAGTAGCGCAGGCTCGCAGGGGGAACGACAGAGGCGGAGCGCTAAGCTAAGCTGTATCCATAGATACAGGGGTCTGCTATATCCACTGCTTTAGAAGGACGTCGGCTAAGAAAAACGTCTAGGGAAATTAACCAGATTTAGTTTTATGTTTTCAGTCCCTTTGAGGTCATTATAGTAGTACTTACCACTGCGGGCCTTTATTTCTATGCATATTTTTTCTGCCAAAGTGCCTTCATTCAAGGCACACACACACACACACACACACACACACACACACACACACACACACACACACACACACACACACACACACACACACACACACACACACACACACACACACACACACACAATACTTCATCGTGCCAGTTGTTGCCACAGCCTAATATGCTAAATCTCCTTTATAGGGTGCAAAAAGGGCAGTAGAGCCAATGTCCTCATCACTTGGTTATTAATCAGTAAAGTGTGTGTTGAAACGGGTGTTGAACCCGACAACTCAATCGGCTTCATGCAAATACCACAGACTGAATCAACCCAAGATTCAGGAGGCCCCCCCAAACAGCTAAACCTTCTTTCCGTATAGGAGGAGGAAGTGGGGATCAACACACCCACTCTCTCCTACTAGAAACACCCTCCCCCCCTCAAACTCGGTCGGTCCCCATAACCCAACACCCTTTTCTCCTCTTCTCTCCCGCCAGTTTTTATGTCTTTATGGACGTTAGGGTGGGGTAAGTCAGGGAGGTGTGTTGAACATTTGTTTTGTTGTTCTGCACTTCCAGGAGTATATTGCCTACGTGGTTGGTGCGTTTGCGGGTTTGGCCGCCGCCCCCTCTTCCCACTGTTTTCTCCACTCATCTATCCATATTTTCTCTCCTTCTTCTCTTACCTACCGAGTCCCACTTCAAGGCTCATTTCTGTTTCCACGTCGTCGACGCAACTCAATGACCACGCAGACGCTTCGCCGCAGTCATGAACCTGTTTTGGTTCTGCGTCTGGTTTTAGTAAGCGGACCAATCACAGCCCTCGCTGCTGCGTCGCCTCAACCCAAGGTTACAATCTTTGGCGGGGCGCACGTCAGGTCCTTGCAGTGGATGAAAGTAGGGTCCGCAAGGACGTAACGGGTCCGTGAACCCCGTTGCGTTGTGTCGACGTAGAACCATACCTAAGCCTTGAGGCCCCTCCGTCCCTCTTAGCGACGCGTTCCCCCCCCCCCCCCCCCAATGGGTGCTAATCAGAATGCAGCAGAACCCCGCTGTTTGCACGGTACCGTCGCAACAGTTGAACCAAAGTTATTTTAATCACACTCCCGCTCCCTGTCTTCATTGTGATTTACTAGCCCACTGACTCCATACAGCGAGGAGGGAGGGAGGGAGGGAGGGAGGGAGGGAGGGGAGAGACAGGGGGAGTGGCAGCCAATTGCATTAAAAGGATAAATAGCCGGGCCAATAAAAGTCCCGGGACACAGAGTGGTCCCCTTGGAAATGCTGGCTGTCCGTTTTGGTGCATGGGGCCTGGGTTAGTGGGGCCGGGGGGGGTTTAAGTGGGATTTTTTTTTAAGAGTGATATTGTGATTGGTTATGGAGGTGATGGCAAGCCGTACATCTTCGGGAGCCACTTCATTAGGCTAATGGAAGGGCTGGACTGCTTACCGTTAGTCGTCCGTGGATGCGTGTGTCCTTCCATTGAGGGCGCTTCCAAGGCTAAATGGGTTATGAAGGCTGAGCTGGTTTCATTAGGCAGGCAGTACACGCACCACATCTGTATGTGTGTGTGTGTGTGTGTGTGTGTGTGTGTGTGTGTGTGTGTGTGTGTGCGTGTGCGTGTGTGTGTGTGTGTTTGTGTCTCTGTCTGTGTGTGTGAGCGTATCTGTGTTTTTGCGCAGTTTTAACCATTTGTGGATGAGTAGGAAGACGGCATATGAAATCGAATCATGGTACAAAAGTCAAGTCCGCCCACTGCACTGAGGAAAATCTGGATGGAGTAGTATGTAATTTAATTTAATGAGGTTTTTTTGGAAATATTAATCGTAACATACAATTATATACAAATTATATTTACCTTGCTAATTTAAAAGTCAATTGAAATGTAATTTGAATACATTCTCCTTAGACCTAGATGTGTCGACCCTTCCTCTCTCTAAGGGAAAGGTGTTAAGATAGTTAGCATAGTGTTTTGCATTGCAATCTGATACTGAGGCCATGCCAATCGACCGACTTCTTTGTTGTGTAGATTCCTATAACTGCCTGGCAGCCTTGCTCGCAGCCTTGCAGACATGTCCACCTCACCCATAGTGTAATGCAAATGAACCTGGTCTCTGCCATGGTTGTCTTCAGCCATGGCCAATCCTAAACTCTCCACGATGGTCACTCCCCCTCACCTTTGATTCCTTTGTTGTAACTGCCCACTTTGAAGGTTTCCCTATAGGAATCATGTACTCCCATTATGCATGTAAGCTTTGTCAATCACTGCCTGCATCTTCCCGTAATGATGCTCTAAAATGAAATCAATTATTTGGCTGTCAAGAGGCGTCCTTAAAAACAAGTTATTCTTCATCAATTAGTATGTCACATCAAATGTTCTTATTGTGACGAGAGAAAAGGACAAATTAATTATTCCTTGAATTGAATATAGGCTACCTACCCCACCCACCCCCATCGTCCCCTCTTTCACTTTCTTTTGTCCTACACTGTCAGTTGGCTCTCGTTGCTGTCTGAACAGTCTTTACAAGTAGGATTCCTCCCCTTCCCTTGCATTCCTTGATTTTATATTGTCCGGGTCACTCACATTCCCTCTCCCCCTTTCGCTCCCTCTGCAGTCGCCAGTTTTAGGACATCCTTACGCCCATGGAAAAACGTCCCTGCCCAGGCTCTCTCTGACATCCTTGATATCTCAGAGCGGTTCCTCATATCATCCTGTCTTCATCGGTCCCCTTGGTTCTGAGAGACGAGAAGAGAGTGTTGGAGTCATGGATCTCCGACAGGTACACACACCCACAGTGGTGTGTTGCTCTGCGTCCTGGTGACCTTTGACATGGTGGTGACTGTGGCCCTGATGATTGATCCGGGCCTGATCCCTGCTTCTGCCTGTGCATCTGGCACACCACGTTTCGGAGCTTGGTGGCCCCTGGGGGCCAGTAAAAATATTGGTGTCTACCCCTGGACATGGACAGAAATGTAATAATTTCCTTAAAATGTTACGGTGCTGAAAATCACCAGGATGTGTTTTATTTTTTATCATGTCAGCCTGTAATTTGAGGTCTTCATACAATCAGTTATGAACATACAGAGGTATGCTTGAATGAGGCAGATTTTCCTGTTTCTGAGAAAGCGTGTGGACGGTTGAGGGTGGATCGTTAATAAGCAAGCGCTGTCAGAACGAC
The DNA here is from genome assembly GCF_026213295.1 of Gadus chalcogrammus. Taxonomy (NCBI): domain Eukaryota; kingdom Metazoa; phylum Chordata; class Actinopteri; order Gadiformes; family Gadidae; genus Gadus; species Gadus chalcogrammus. Next base: position 17,575,889 of record NC_079416.1, read on the forward strand.
CAGACACCAAACAAACGCTAGTTAGCTTAGTGACACTTTAGCTTCTGTTACATCTGCTCACGCTTTGTGCGTTTAGTTAGCCGGGAGAGCTCATGACTAGCAGACGAGAAGACTCTATGGTGTGCATAGATCGTTGGTGATGTGGAGTCGATGCTACTAAGCCATGTTTACACGGATATCATGAAAATGAAAAATAAAGTCTTGAATCATACTACTTAAGATCCAGTTGCATGCATTAAAACTTTTGTTTGGCATCAAACAATGTGTTGTGGAAGACGCACGCTAAGCCACGGAATAAACAATGACTGGATGTCCTTTCCAATGACATTCTAGCCTTCTAGGAAAAAGAGGCTGGGTTCCTTAATGTAGCCATTGAAACATAAAGACCGGGGGAGATCACGAGGGTCTGAAATACCAAACTTGTGCTGGCTGTGCTGTGTGCACATCGGCATATCTTTGCATTTTAAGGCATGGGAGGTAGGGAGGGGGGGTTTTCTTTGTGCTTTTGGTATGTGTGTGTGTGTGTGTGTGTGTGTTTGTTTGTTTGTGTGTATGTGTGTGTGTGTGCGTGTTTGTGCGTGCATGCTTGCGTGTGTGTGTGTGTGTGTGTGTGTGTGTGTGTGTGTGTGTGTGTGTGTGTGTGTGTGTGTGTGTGTGTGTGTTTAAGTGTGTTTGTGTGTGTGTGTGCGCAGCATGTCACGGTGGCCTTTAACGTCTGTCCCTGGTGCCGATCGATTCTGTAGCCGGCCAGCAGCCCACAGCGAACCTTGAGGTAAGCTGGCATAATGAGAGCACATCTGACACCATTGACTCCTGGCTGACAGCACTCACACCCTGGCTGAGAGAAAGAGACACACACACACACACACACACACTCACACACACACACACACACACACACACACACACACACACACACACACACACACACACACACACACACACACACACACACACACACACACACACACACACACACACACACACACACACACACACCTCCACAGAGGGAGAGGGTGGGTAGAAGGAGGAAAGAAATAGAGGATATCTAGTGATTTTTGTAGTGAGCTGCATTGTTAAAATTGGTGATAATGTTTGTGCACCCTTGCAGATACTCACCTTTGAAAGACGCCTTCAATTATCGCTCAGAGGTGTTTCGAATCTCTATCCTATCGCAGTATTTAGTTTACCAGCCCAACACATGTCTGCTGCATGCATGTCTGTTTTACAATGAATGCAGTCATCCAAGTGCTTTGTGACAGGTGTAGAGGAAAATGCTACCGTAAGATGGTACTAAGCTAGGGCAATGTGTGACACACACACACGCAGACACATACACACACACTGCTACTCATAAATACAAATACATTCATGCACTCACTGCTACACGCAAATACAAGAACACATTAAAAGCAAATGCATAACCAAATGCACTTACAAACCCACACAATTAGACACACAAACACAGACACACACA